>NC_057419.1:19690295-19947225 GCF_019320065.1 Cervus canadensis
CCTTATGGCAGAAAGTGAAGAGGAACTAAAGAGCCTCTTGATGAAAGTGAAAGAGGAGAGTGAAGAAGTTGGCTTAAAGCTCAACATTCAGAAAACTAAGATCATGGCATCCGGTCCCATCACTTCATGGCAAATAGATGGGAAAACAGTGGAAACAGTGACTGACTATTTTTCTGGGCTCCCAAATCACTGCAGATGGTATTGCACCCATAAAATTAAAAGATGCTTACTCCTTGGAAGGAAAGTTATGACCAACCTAGATAGCATATTAAAAAGCAGAGTATTACTTTGCCAACAAAGGTCTGTCTAGCCAAGGCTATGGTTTTTCCAGTGGTCATGTATGGATGTGAGAGTTGGACTATAAAGAAAGCTGAGTGCCGAAGAATTGATGCTTTTGAACTGTGGTGTTGGAGAAGACTCTTGAGAGTCCCTTGGACTGCAAGGAGATCCAACCAGTCCATCCTGAAGGAGATCAGTCCTGGGTGTTCATCAGAAGGACTGATGTTGAAGCTGAAACTCCAATACTTTGGCCATGTGATGCAAAGAACTGACTCATTTGAAAAGACCCTGATGCTGGGAAAGATTGAGGGCAGGAGGTGAAGGGGATGACAGAGGATGAGATGGTTGGATGGCATCACCGACTCTATGGACATGGGTTTGGGTGAACTCCAGGAGTTGGTGATGGACAGGGAGGCCTGGCGTGCTGCGGCTCATGGGGTCGCAAAGAGTCAGACACAACTGAGCAACTGAACTGAACTGAACTGAGCAGAAAACTGTTTTTCCCAATCACTATCAAGTGACTATCATCTTTCATCTGGACTATTGCTAAACTGCCCATTTAATTATTATTAATTATTCTGCCTACTTAATTTGTTCTCCTCACTGCATTCTTTTCTATTTTTTCTGAAAAATAGTCACAATTTTCCCATGTTTAAAATCTACCAATGCCTTCTCTACAAATGAAGATCCAAATTCCTGGTGGTCAAGGGTGTTTTTTTGTTTTGGGTTTTTTTTTGTTTGTTTGTTTTGCTCTGCAAATGCAAGATCTCAGGTCCTGGACCAGGGATTGAACCTTTACACCCCCTGCAGTGGAAGGGCAGAGCCCTAACCACTGGACCACCAGGGAAGTCCCCTGATGGTCAAGTTTCAAAAACAGTACGATACAATGGAAATATATTGGGAACCATGTATTGAATTTTAAATTTTATAGCAGCCATGTATTTTCAGAAAGTTTTAACATGGTAAAAATAATTTTAATTCTATATTCAATTTTAGTCAGTCTGTCCAAAATATGATCATCTCAATATGTAATCAACAATTCAAGTACATTTTAAATGTTACCACTATAAAAATATAGTTGTGTGTGGTGACAAATGTGTTAATGAACCTTATTGTGGTAATCATTTTGACACTTATACATGTTTTAAATCATCGCACTGTACACCTTAAATTTACATGATGTTATTTATCAGTTATATTTCAAAGCTGAGGAAAACACTAAAATATTATTGAAATATATTACATTCAGGTTTTCATATTAAGTGTTTGAAGTCCGATGTGTATTTTACTCTACAGTGCATCTCAAATTGGACAAGCCACATTTCACATGCTCCACAGCCTCAAGTGGCTAGGGGCTGCAATATTGGACAATGGAGCTTACAAGATCAAGACTATGCCAGGGCTTCCCTGGTGCCTCAGATGGTAAAGAATCTGCCTGCAATTCAGGAGACCTGGGTTCGATCCCTGGGTCAGGAAGATCCCCTGGAGAAGGGAATGGCTACCCACTCCAGTATTCTTGCCTGGAGAATTCCATGGAAATAGGAGCCTGGCAGGTTATAGTCTATGAGGTTGCAAAGAGTCGGACAATACTGAGCGACCAACACACTCAGTCTTCTCAGGCTGTGGACCTATTTAACCTTCAGGTCCTCAAAATTCAATTCTTTGAATTTTCCTAGTCCTTTATACATGTTGAGTTTTCATACAACAAAAAATTTGAAAGAACACAAAGTTTTTTTTAATGGGCAAAAGATTCGTATGACATTTCACCAATGGAAATACACAAATGGCCAATAAACAAATGAAAGCTACTCAACAGTCATTAGGAAAATTCAAATCAAAATCAAGATGACATACCACTTCACATCCACTAGAATGACTATAATTAAAAAATAGACAATAACAAGTATAGATGAGAATGTGAAGAAGCTGGGACTCTCATATACTGCTGGTAGGACTGTACAATTTTGTGCTTGCTTTGGGAAATACTCCGACAGTTCCTTAAAATGTTGAATATAGTCACCATCAGTTCAGTTCAGTCGCTCAGTCATGTCCAACTCTGCGACCCCCTGAATCGTAGCACGCCAGGCCTCCCTATCCATCACCAACTCCCGGAGTTTACTCAAACTCATGTCCATCAAGTCAGTGATGCCATCCAGCCATCTCATCCTCTGTCGTCCCCTTCTCCTCCTGCCCCCAATCCCTCCCAGCATCAGGGTCTTTTCCAATGAGTCAACTCATAAGACCCTACAATTCCACTTCCAAGTATTTACCTAAGAGAAGTAAATGAAGATATATGTCTACACAAGACACATGTCCATACAGACATAGAAATAACCTGTTAGGTAGGAAGTTAGGCACAAGCAAGAGGGGTGGCCTAGCCGAAAAGGATGCAAGCTGATCTCTAAACGCCATCCCAGACATGCCCAGGAGAGCTCACAGATATGCTGCAAAAATAACCACAGAGACTTTTCCAGCTCCCGCACATGCACCATAAGCACACACTGGATACAAACTAACCACAGGGGCTTCTCCAACTCCAGCATATGCGCTGGTGATGCACAGCTGTGTCCTCAAGTAACCTTAGGCAGCTAGGAGCCCATTAAGAGTTCATAAATATTCTATACATACATACATCTGATTATAACAGACTGAATTATGGGAAAGACATGTGCAATAGAACCTCTTGTTATGTAACTTGCAACTGTCAATCAAAATGCTCAGTCCATGCCCATATAAATGAATATGTAAAACCCCTGTTTTGCGTGTGCCCAGACACACCCCCTTCCCTGATTGGCCTTAAGCGTATGCTCATTTACATTTTGCACAGGGCAGCACCAAGAGAGGGAGACAGGAAGTATAAAAAGGAAAGCCAAGAAACACTGCCGCTCATCTGGAGTTGGCCTACTCACATGTTTTGGGAGTGCTTAACAGAAGACTTGTTCACTAGGACTGTAACCAGTTTTTTGTTTTTTTTTTTAAATCACTTCTATTATGATATATGAGTTGAGATGTCCTGTCAGAGATATAATTAGTCTGTCATTCAAGGCCTCATAAGACAAGAGAGAGGGGAATAAACTAACCTGACAAACCCTAAAGGTCTGTCAACAAGCAAAAGGGTAAAGTATTTTGTGTGTGTGTGTGCATGTGTATGTGCACATGTCTGTGCATATGTCTGTGCATGTATGCATGCTTAGTTCCTTTAGCAGAGTCTAATACTTTGTGACCCCTCCCCCCAGGCTATAACCTGGGTTACCATTTGCTCACTCCAGGGATTCCTTGCAACCCACGAATCAAATCTGAGTCTTATTTCCCCTGCACTGGTATATGGAATTTTTTTTACCACTATACTACCAGGGAAGCCTACATGAAGCAATGTGTGTGCTGTGCTAAGTCATTTCAGTCATGTCTGACTCTTTATGACCCAATGGGTCATAGCTTACCAGACTCATCTGTCCATGTGATTTTTCTAGGCAAGAATACTGACTGGAGTGGATTGTTCCCTTGTCCAGGGGATCTTCCTGACCCAGGGATTGAATCTGAGTCTCTTACATCTCCAGCATATTGGCAGGCTACATATAGTCCATGGGGTCACAAGAGTTGGACACGACCTAGTGACTAAACCACCACACAGAGATAGAGAGTAAATAAATAGTTGCCTAGGGGGCATGAGGATGGAGAGTGACTGCAAATGGGCACAGGGGCTTTTTGGGAATAAGGGAACCATTCCAAAACTGGGTTATGGTGATGATGGCACAACTGTATAAAATTATTAAAAATCAGGTGGTGCTAGTGGTAAAGAACTGGCCTGCCAATGCAGGAGATGTTAGAGACATGGGTTTGATCCCTGGATCAGAGAATATCCCCTGGAGGAGGGCATGGCAACCCACTCCAGTATTCTTGCCTGGAGAATCCCATGGACAGAGGAGCCTGGTGGGCTACAGTGCATAGGGTCGCACAGAGTCAGACATGACTGAAGCAATTTAGCACACATAAAATGAGTGAATTTTATGACATAAAATATTTATCTCAATAAAGTTATTTTAAGTAAAATATCCACACAAAATTAAAAAATAAATCTGTGGTAGTGCATTGGGCAGTCCTGAGGATCTGTCTCTTGCTTCCACAGTGTTTGAATGGAACAGATGCAGAGATGCCCCTTCCTCCAATGCCTGTCCACCCTCCAATATCCTGGGCCTCCAGACCAGCCACCACTTCTTTTGAGCTTAACTCCTCACTGATCAACCATGAGCCCCCAGATTCATCAGAATGATGCCACCCAGGTAGAGGCTGCTGTCAACTGCCCAGTCAACATGTATCTGCACGCCTCCTACACCCACCTTTCTGGGCTTACTTCCACCACGATGCTGTGGCTCTGGAGTGCATGGGCCACCTTCTCAAGGAATTTCAAACTGGCTGGAAACTGGTCCCTGGGGCCCTTTGCTGCAGTGCATCCAACTAGACAAACCTCTCCTCTTCTGGAGCAACAAAATACAAAGAAACTATAAGGAAGTAAAAATAAATGCAAGCATGTATAGTTGGGACAAATTATGAACAATAAGAGAAAAAGACTAAAAACCCAACTGCTACTTCTCAAGAATTGGAAGCAAAAACAGGGTGTCAGGAGCAAAAACAAGGTACTGCACATGATCCCTGTACTCAGCATCCCTGGACCCATCCCTACCCTCATTCCATTTGAGAGGCCAGCTCACTCCCCCGTCAGAGAGCCAGTAAGGCAACCTGTTACTAGTTTTCCCTCACTCATGCTTAACCCTAACTCAAAAGGAGCAGGGTAAAACCCAGGGCGCTGGAAGCCATCGAGCTCGGGGAAAAGCACCGGAAACCGGCCTTCATGGACCTGCAGGCCCGGGGCTCTGCCAGCGCAGCCCCCACCTTCTGGACTTCCTGGACAGCAGGAAGCCCTCCTGGTGTCAGGGCTTCTGCCTGAAGCCCCTTTCTACAGCTGATAGGCAGCTTGTTAACCACCCTGGAGACTTGCCTAAGCCTTGCACCAAGTGGAAACAATAAAGCTTTTTGTAGGAGAAAAAAAAAAAAAAACACTTGAATGTTTACATCCTGCTGTAACATTGTCTTGCCTTTTATATTCCCAGTCTCCTCCCAGCAGATCCTAAGTTGCAGGCAGGGAAGAACCATTCATGCCTTGCTCCTGGTTGTAGCCCCATCATCCACGCTATGCCTTTCACTGAGCAGGGCTCAAACAGCTGTTGACTATACTGAATAAATTGCTTAGGCAATTTCAAAAAAAAATCACAGACACTCAAAGTTCTTAAAAAATCCTACTCAGCAATAAAACACAATCAACAACATGGATGAACATTATGAAAGAAGCCAGAAACCACTGATTACATACTATATGATTCCACTTACAAAGTTCTAGAACAGGGAAAACTAGAAATCTGAACAGTGGTTACCTGGGAGACCAGGGGGCAGGCATTGAGCAGGAAGGGGTACAAGAGAACTCACAAAGGTGATGGTAGTTATATAGGTGTTCAGTTCAGGTCAGTCGCACAGTCGTGTCTGACTCTTTGCAACCCCAAGGACTGCAGCACACCAGGTTTCCCTGTCCATCACCAACTCCTGGAGCTTACTCAAACTCATGTCATGCGATCCTCTGTCGTCCCCTTCTCTTCCTGTCTTCAACCTTTCCCAGCATCAGGGTCTGTTCAAATGAGTCAGATCTTTACATCAGGTGGCCAAAATATTGGAGTTTCGGCTTCAGCATCAGTATTTCCAATGAACATTCAGGACTGAACTCCTCTAGGATTGACTGGTTGAATCTCCTTGCAGTCCAAGAGACTTCTCAAGAGTCTTCTCCAACACCACAGTTCAAAAGCATCAATTCTTCGGCGTTCAGCTTTCTCACATCCATACATGACTACTGGAAAAACCATAGCTTTGACTAGATGGACCTTTGTTGGTAAAGTAATGTCTCTGCTTTTTAATATGCTGTCTAGGTTGGTCATAACTTTTCTTCCAGGGAGCAAGTGTCTTATAATTTCATGGCTGCACTCACGATCTGCAGATTTTGGAGCCCAAGAAAATAAAGTCTGTCACTGTTTCCATTGTTTCTCCATCTTATTTGCCATGAAGTAATGGGACCGGATGCCATGATCTTAGTTTTCTGAATGTTGACTCTTAAGCCAGCTTTTTCACTCTCCTCTTTCACTTTCATCAAGAGGCTCTTTAGTTCCTCTCCCCTTTCTGCCATAAGGATGCTGTCATCTGCGTATCTGAGGTTATTGATATTTCTCTCGGCAATCTTGATTCCAGCTTGTGCTTCCTCCAGCCCAATGTTTCTCATGATGTACTCTGCATATAAGTTAAATAAGCAGGGTGACAATATACAGCCTTGACGTGCTCTTTTCCTGTTTGGAACCAGCCTGTTGTTCCATGTCCAGTTCTAACTGTTGCTTCTTGACCTGCATACAGATTTCTCAGGAGGTAGGTCAGGTGGTCTGGTACTCCCATCTCATGAAGAATTTTCCGCATTTTTGTGTGACCCACACAGTCAAAGGCTTTCAGTTCAGTTCAGTTGCTCAGTTGTGTCCGACTCTTTGTGACCCCATGAACCGCAGCACGCCAGGCCTCCCTGTCCATCACCAACTCCTGGAGTTTACTCAAACTCATGTCCATCGAGTCGGTGATGCCATCCAACCATCTCATCCTCTGTCGTCCCCTTCACCTCCTGCCCACAGTCCCTCCCAGCATCAGGGTCTTTTCCAATGAGTCAACTCTTCGCATGAGGTGGCCAAAGTATTGGAGTTTCAGCTTCAACATCAGTCCTTCTGATGAACACCCAGGACCGATCTCCTTCAGGATGGACTGGTTGGATCTCCTTGCAGTCCAAGGGACTCTCAAGAGCCTTCTCCAACACCACAGTTCAAAAGCATTAATTTTTCGGCGCTCAGCTTTCTTCACAGTCCAACTCTCACATCCATACATGACCACTGGAAAAACCATAGCTTTGACTAGACAGACATTTGTTGGCAAAGCAATGTCTCTGTTTTTTAATATGCTATCTAGGTTGGTCATAACTTTCCTTCCAAGGAGTAAATGTCTTTTAATTTCATCACTGCATTCAACATCTGCAGTGATTTTGGAGCCCAAAAAATTAAAGTCAGCCACTGTTTCCACTGTTTCCCATGAAGTGATGAGACCGGATGCCATGATCTTAGTTTTCTGAATGTTGAGCTTTAAGCCAACTTCTTCACTCTCCTCTTTCACTTTCATCAAGAGGCTCTTTAGTTCTTCTTCACTTTCTGCCATAAGGGTGGTGTCATCTGCATATCTGAGGTTATTGATATTTCTCCCGGCAACCCTGATTCCAGCTTGTGCTTCTTCCAGCCCAGCGTTTCTCATAATGTGCTCTGCATATAAGTTAAGTAAGCAGGGTGACAATATACAGCCTTGACGTACTCCTTTTCCTGTTTGGAACCGGTCTGTTGTTCCATGTCCAATTCTAACTGTTGCTTCCTGACCTGCATACAGGTTTCTGAAGAGGCAGGTCAGGTGGTCTGGTATTCCCATCTCTTTCAGAATTTTCCACAGTTTATTGTGATCCATACAGTCAAAGGCTTTGGCATGGTCAATAAAGCAGAAGTAGATGTTTTTCTGGAACTCTCTTGCTTTTTCAATGATCCAACGGATGTTGGCAATTTGATCTCTTGTTCCTCTGCCTTTTCTAAAACCAGCCTGAACATCTGGAAGTTCACGGTTCATGTATTGCTGAAGCCTGACTTGAGAATTTTGAGCATTACTTTACTAGCGTGTGAGATGAGTGCAATTGTGCGGTAGTTTGAGCATTTTTGGCATTGCCTTTCTTTGGGACTGGAACGAAAACTGACCTTTTCCAGTCCTGTGGCCACTGCTGAGTTTTCCAAATTTGCTGGCATATGAGTGCAGCACTTTCACAGCATCATCTTTCAGGATTTGAAATAGCTCAACTGGAATTCCATCACCTCCACTAGCTTTGTTCGTAGTGATGCTTCCTAAGGCCCACTTGACTTCTCATTCCAGGATGTCTGGCTCTAGGTGAGTGATCACACCATCATGGTTATCTGGGTCATGAAGATCTTTTTTGTATACTTCTTCTTTGTATTGTTGCCACCTCTTCTTAATATCTTCTGCTTCTGTTAGGTCCATACCATTTCTGTCCTTTACTGTGCTCATCTCTGCATGAAATGTTTCCTTGGCAGCTCTAACTTTCTTGAAGAGATCTCTAGTCTTTCCCATTCTATTGTTTTCCTCTATTTCTTTGCATTGATCATTGAGGAAGGCTTTCTTATCTCTCCTTGCTATTCTTTAGAACTCTGCATTCAAACAGGTGTATCTTTCTTTTTTCTCCTTTGCCTTATAGGTGTACATTTGTCAAAATTCAAAGTGCACACTTAAAATCAGTGCATGTTGCATACAAATTATATATCAATTAAAAAATCTGAATAACACTGGTAAAAAGTAAAATTTATTTAATAAATAAAGCCTCCTAGTTCTTTAGTAGAAAATTCAAGGTTTTCCATGTCCTGGTCACTGCATGCCACTACAAACTCACTTCTTAGAAAGTTGCCCCACTGCCCTCCCCAAACTGCCCCCCCAAGTCCATCCCCACAAACCCTGGGCTCCAGCCTTATTAAACGACTGACATTTCCCCAAACACATCATGTCCATCCATTTCTCTGTACCCTCCTCTCCTGAACCTCCTCTCCCTTCCCTGACAGCTGGGCACCTACTGATTTTGCAAAACTTCAGAAAATTTAGTTATGGTTGCCTGGAGCAGTGGGCACTAGAGATCTTTTGGGGTGATGGAGCCATTCTCAAATTGGGTTGTGGTGGTAACTGCAACTGTAAACTGACTGAAATTCATTGAATCGTACACTTAAAGCAAGTGGCTCTAATAGTATAGTATGTAAATTAAGCCCCAGTCAAGGTATTTGTTTTTAAAATATGTAACATGTAAATCAAACCATCATGCTATATACTTTAAACTTATAATGTGATGTCTCTATGTCAATTTCTCATTAAAACTGGAAGAAAAAAAAAACTAAGCTCAAAGATAATCCCTCTGTAAAGACCTTCCGATCCCCTTCCAAATCCTCAAACCAAATACCTCTTTTCTCTGTCACACCTCTCTGTACTCTGTACCTACTCCTGTTAAAGGCTTCTGTGCTTCAGTACACTTTTTTCTCTAAATCTCTCTATTCTCAGATGCTAAGTCCCAAGGGTGCTACCATATCTAAGCTTTTGTCATCCATGCCTAAAACCACACCTGACACATAAAGCAACTTAACTGCAGCTCATTCCAGGCTCCTCTATCCATGGATTTCTCCAAGCAAGAATACTGGAGTGGGTTGCCATTCCCCTCTTGAAGGGATCTTCCTGACCCAGGGACTGAACCCAGGTCACCCACATTGCAAGCAGATTCTTTACCACCTGAGCCACCAGGGAAGCCCCAGATAAATGTGTTGCATTTTAACTTCATAATTCCTTGCACTATAAGCCTAAGAGTTGGGTCCTGGTTAAAACTGAATGTTTCCCTATTTTGACAGTTATGGCTTTCAATCTTTTGAATGCATGAGGGTTGCTGGTAAAAACATGACAAATACCCACAATGTGCATAGTTGTGATTCTTGCCCTTGGACTTGCACTTCAACCACCTAGACTCCCCCTACTCCTACCTGTATTTAAAATACTCAGTTCATTTACATGGACTTAAAAGTCTGTCAAGAATAGAATTTGGAGAATGCCATCCAATCTTATCAACTCCAATTTGCAGGCCCACAGTTTGGTTAGCAGCAGCCCTGTAGGCTTCAGAGTGTCTTAGAAACCATACTGTGTTCTGATTCTTAGCTTTCTTGTCCTAATGCGGTCATCACTCAATTCAGTTCAGTCACTCAGTCATGTCTGACTCTTTGTGACCCCATGGACTGCAGCACACCAGGCCTCCCTGTCCATCACCAACTCTGGAAGCTTGCTCAAACTCATGTCCATCCAGTCGGTGATGCCATCCAACCATCTCATCCCCTGTCGTCCCCTTCTCCTCTTGCCTTCAATCTTTCCCAGCATCAGGATCTTTTCCAGTGACTCAGTTCTTTGCATCAGGTGGCCAAAGGATTGGAGTTTCAGCTTCAACATCAGTCCTTCCAATGAAAATTCAGGACTGATTTCCTTTAGGATTGACTGGTTGGATCTCCTTGCAGTCCAGGGGATTCTCAAGAGTCTTCTCCAACACCACAGTTGAAAATCATCAATTCTTCAGCTCTCAGCTTTCTTTATAGTCCAACTCTCACATCCATACATGACCACTGGGAAGACCATAGCCTTGACTAGATGGACCTCTGTTGGCAAAGTAATGTCTCTGCTTTTTAATATGCTGTCTAGGTTGGTCATAGCTTAACTTCCAAGGAGCAAGTATCTTTTAATTTCATGGCTGCAGCCACCATCTGCAATGATTTTGGAGCCCAAGAAAATAGTCTCTCACTGTTTCTATTGTTTCCCCATCTATTTGCCACGAAATGATGGGACCGGATGCCATGATCTTAGTTTTCTGAATGTTGAATTTTAAGCTAACTTTTTCACTGTCCTCTTTCACTTTCATCAAGAGGCTCTTCAGTTCTTCTTCACTTTCTGCCATAAGGGTGGTGTCATCTGCGTATCTGAGGTTATTGATATTTCTCGCGGCAATCTTGATTCCAGCTTGTGCTTCATCCAGTCCGGCCTTTCCCATGATGTACTCAGCTTAGAAGTTAAATAAGGAGAGTGCCAATATACACCTTGACATACTCTTTTCCTGATTTGGAACCAGTCTGTTGTTCCATGTCCACTTCTAACTGTTGCTTCTTGACCTGCATACAAATTTCTCAGGAGGCAGGTAAGGTGGTCTGGTGTTCCCATCTCTTTAAGAATTTTCCACATTTTGTTGTGATCCATACAGTCAAAGGCTTTGGCATAGTCAATAAAGCAGAAGTAGATGTTTTTCTGGATCTCTTGCTTTTTCGATGATCCAGTGGATGTTGGCATTTGATCTCTGGTTCCTCTGCCTTTTCTAAATCCAGCTTGAACATCTGGAAGTTCATGGTTTACACACTGTTGAAGCCTGGCTTGGAGCATTTTGAGCGTTACTTTGCTACCGTGTGAGATGAGGTCATACTAACTTCAATGGAAACCCCTGAAATGAGTGTTGGCCCCAAGTCTTCCCCACTCAGCAGGCACTGTTTCCAGGTTGTGTGAGATTTCACAGGAAAGTGAGAAAACACTGGATTTTAGGTGAGTGGCCCTGAGCACAATCCCAGCCTCACTCATCATTACCAGGTGACCCCTGGAAGGTACCTACTATACAGTTCTAAGGTGTGGCCTCAGCTTCTGCAAGTTTAATAACTGCCCATTCAAACTTACTGAGCAACCCTGCACATCAAAAGAGGCAGAGTATGAGAATGTGCTCTTTCATTTAAAATGTTCCATCAGTCCAGAATTGCTAATCACTGCCTTCCTTGCTGGTTTTCTTTTGCACTTTGCCCTAATGGCTCAGTTAGTCCATTGGGATCTGTAAATTATCCCCCAGCTGCTGTAGAACAAAGAACCACTTGATACCCTTCAATCCAACTGGAGAAATGTACACGGAGTAAAGTCTGTATAAAGGGCACCTGGCTCAGTGCTCTACACGTTTATTCCCTGAGTGTCTCAGATGTTCTGCAACAGCTCATCATAGTAATCTGCTTTAAAATAAAGTGTGCTATTGCTAGGTCAGCACAAAATCTAAAGGATGGCATTTGTTCTCACCTTTAAGCTTTTCTTGTATTTTTTCCCCCAATTTCCCACAAAGAACACATAGTTCTATTACATTAGGGAAAAGAGTTTAAACAAGAAAGAAAAGAAAAAGGGAAAACTTTTATGCTCATTCTATTTTAGACCAACCATATATAGGTAATACATTCAAAATACTAAGTAGGAGACCCTATCAGAAAAACTTTTATATACTGTCTTCTTGACAACTCTATGAAGTAGGTGTTATTATTTCTTTCCTTTTCACAGATGAGGAAACGGAGGCCCAAAGATGAAGTAATGTACCCAGAGTCACACAACTAGTAAGCAATGGAACTGGGATTTGAACCTAAGCACTTTGGTGTTGAAGTCATGCTTTCAACTAGTAGTCCAGAGGGAAAGACTGTGATTTACTGGTATTACCATCTACCATGACTTTAAGAGTCCAATTACACAAGCAGGCTCCCTAAGGAGAAACCAGTGGTCTATTAGACTGTGGAATCCTGAAGGCAAAAACAATGTGTGATTCATATGGTTTTCTGTACCAGTTAGCTTTTGTTGCATACCAAACAACCCGAAAACTTAAGTACTTAAAAACCACAACCAGCAGTTTCACTCATAATTCTGTGGGTTGGCATTTGGGCTGGACCTTTTTTTGCTGGTCTTCTGCCATGCTTCGTTGAGCCATGCCAGTTAACTGCTGGTCAGCTAGATGTCTCTGCCTCTGGAAGTTGGCAGGCTGTCAGATGGGGTAGTAAGACCCCTAGCCATAGGTGTCTGATCATACAGCAGTCTGGTCTGGGCTTCCTCACATGGGAGAGTGGCAGAGTCTCAAGAGTGGATAAACCTCAGTGAGCAAGAGTTTTTCAAGTCTCTGCTTGCATCACATTTGCTATTGACCAAAGCAAATCATGTGGCCAAGCCCAGAGTCAGTGTGACAGGGGACCACTCAAAGGCATGGAGGCAGAGGAGTAACTCATCTGCGGCGATTTATGCAATCTACTAGTATCTCCATAACCAGACACAGAATCTAGTAAAGAGTAGACATAAAATGAATGCTTATTGAACTGAATGATATCTCTCTTTCATAAAAAAATCAAAAGAAGACCAACAACCTCCCCCTTCTCTACACAAAAGACACCAGATCATGCAGGTGGAAGAGGCTGACTGATACCTTCTCACAGAGGAACACCTCGCCCTGGATAATGGAGCCTACCACTTACAGCCAGCTCCCAAAGCAGGATCTTCTCAGCTCATGGGGTGAGGGGTGTGTTCTTACTTGGGGGCTGCTTCCCTAAAGCTCTTAGAATCCCAGGCCTCATTCTCATCAATGGTTCCATCAAGCTTCCTAAGGGACCTTCCCTTCTCCACAGCTTCTGTGGTGTCCCTTAGGGACACGTCTCTGAAGCTGCTCCAATTAGCATCCCTGCTCACCCTCTAATGGTTCCCTAAAGTTCTGCAGCCCTTTGAAGAAAAGGGCACAGGAAGAAACAATTGCGTGTGTTTTAGGTCAGTACTTTCCAATGTGGGATGATATTTTCCTCATGGGATACTTGGCACTGTCTAGACATTTTTGGTTGTCACCATTGAAGGAAGGGGGCTGGCATCCTAGTGGGTAGAGGTCAGGAATGCTGCTAAATATCCTGTAATGCACAGGACAGCCCCCACAGTAAAGAATTATTCAGTTCAAAATGTCAATAGCCACAACTGGTAAAGAATCTGCCAGCAATGCAGGAGACCCTGGGTCAGGAAGATCCACTGGTGAAGGGATAAGCTACCCATTCCAGTATTCTTGGGCTTCCCTCATGGCTCAGCTGGTAAGGAATCCGCCTGCAATGTGGGAGACCTGGGTTCGATCCCTGGGTTGGGAAGGTCCCCTGGAGAAGGGAATGGCTATCCACTCCAGTATTCTGGCCTGAAGAATTCCATGGACTGTGTAGTCCATGGGGTTGCAAAGAGTCAGACACAACTGAGCAACTTTCACTTTCATTTCACGTTTGAGAAACCATGCCTAAGCTCAAAGGGAGCACTTCTCCCTCCTAAGGATGCACCCACTGTCCTGCCTGGGACTGTTACATGGCTGGATCCATCACCCACTCTAAGAAGAATCAATGTCTAAGCAACAGTGCTAAATTCTCTGTGCAACTTAAATCTCAGGAACCATAATTCCCCAGGTTAGACTGATAAACTAAGATCTAAATGGAAGGTTAGTTACATGCAACATGATCTTATTGTCTCTTTCTATTATCTATGCTCAATGCTACTGATTCTGCGGGTAATTTTCTCAAAAAAAGAAAGAGGAGTGCTTAAAGGTTTTTATTGTGAGCCACTTAATAGCCTCAGGAAAGAAAAATGGCTTCCTATGGAGAAGAGCATTGTGGGACTTCTGTGTGAACCATTCAAACCCTTTGATAAAATGCACATGAGTTGCAAGGAATAGATGACAGGCATTCAGTTTTAACAAAATGATACGTGTTCCGTGGAGGAAGAGAATTTCTTGCCATCAGAGAGACCACCAAGAATCGAGGGAATAGAACTACACAGACATTGATTGCTTTGGCAGCTCCACGTACAAAAGGGACAGGAAATGAAAGCCTTGATTCTAGTCACCTATCTCACTGTGACATTTTAGCAATGCTAATTAGAAGAAAGGCGCTGACATTTCCCCATCATGAAAGATAAACTAAAATTTACCCAGGAAATTTACTTCTGGTTTTCACAGAAGAATTCTAGAGTAATGGTGCTTTTTATTAACCCTGGACTTCGTATCTTGCCTGTTCACTTTCTTGGACTCCTGTGTGCTAGTAGCTAGAAACATCTTCCATGCTCATTCCCCAGAGCTCCTCATTCAAGAGAAAGGCAGGGAAAGGAAGAAGGCAGTGAGGGTCCATGGCTCCAGCTGCTCTTTGATTTACTTTAAACCTTTTCTTTCTTCACTCCTTCCCAGGACCTGAGGCTTCTCAACACCCTCCTCCACCTGCCCTGCATCTCCCTCTCCTCTCTTCTTCCTCCTGTTTCCCTCAACCCCTGCCTCGGTGCCCCAGAGCCCCTGGAGGGCACATGGGGACTAACAGGAATCTCAGGCAAGATGTGGAGATATGACCCATGTTGGGGGAAGGTACATAGCTCCCTCCACACCCCACCGGGTTTGTGGTGAAGCTCAAAACAGGATTTGGAACAAAAGGCCCTTTACCCTGGGTCATTCTCCTGAGGCCAGGCCAGTCCTGGGATTTAGACTCATCCAAGGAAGAGCCAAGCATCCTTCCCTAGCCCCTTGCATGGAGAGCCCAGCTTCCCATGTGGGCCGTATCCTCTAGCATCCTCTAAGCTGGCCTCTACTGTGATTGCCTAGACTTCTCCAGGTAAGCCTCAGAGCAGCAGGAAGGGATGCCCAGGACCAGGCCTTGGTGGAGGAGTTTCTCAAGCAAAGTTCCCCTGTGGGTTCCTGATGAAGATCCCATCGTTACTGGTTCTGATGCCAAAGTCCTCTCACTTCACAGGAGAAATTTTAAGGGACTGTGAAGCTGGGCTCTCCATCCAAGCTGGGAACCACCTTTGGTTGAACATCATTAATCTCCATTATGTCACAATGGAGTCAGAATCTGCATTGAGTGGTAACTATGGAGTGTAAGGTGCTGGGATAAAAGGTCCAAATGCACATTGAAAAAAAGATGGGCTTTTGAGTCACAAGTTTCTTTACTAAGTGCCTATTCTGTACTAGACACTGCACTAAGGACTATATATTCCTCACCCCCAAAGCCTGTGTGACTTTGGGCAAGGTAGTTAATTTCTGTTTCTGTTTGCTTTACCAGATAGTGATAGCTACCTTGCAAAGTTGTTTTGAGGACTACTTGAAACAGCATGTGGAAAGTTCCTGGCATGTGGAAGCTATCTTAACTTAAGCTGCTATAACAAAATACCATGGACTGGGTGGCTTAAATAACAGAAATTTATTTTCTCACGGTTCTGAAAACTAGGAGGTCCAGTCCTGGCTGATGTGGTTCCTGGGGAGAGCTCTCTTGTTGAGCTGCAGGTCTTTACCTCCTCACTGTGTCTTCACATAGCCTCTCTTCAGTGCATGCGTGCAGAAAGGGAGGGCTCTCTTTCTTCCTCTCTTATAAAGCCACTAATCCCATCATGAGGCTCCTATCCTCATAGTCTAAAGTGAAAGTGAAAATGAAGTCGTGTCCGACTCTTTGTGACCCCATGGACTATAGACTACCAGGCTCCTCCATCCATCCATGGGATTTTCCAGGCAAGAGTACTGGAGTGGGTTGCCATTTCCTTCTCCAGGGGATCCTCCTGACCCAGGGATCGAACCTGGGTCTCCCGCATTGTAGGCAGACGCTTTTTACCATCTGAGCCACCAGGGAAGTCCACTCATAGTCTAATCTAACCCTAATTATCTCACAAAGACTCCTCTCTAAACACTATCACTTTGGAGGTTTAGGCTTCATATGGATTTGGGGGAGACAAACATTCAGTACGTAACAGTAAGCAGTAGGTATTAAGTAAATGGTAGCTGTTATTATCACTAAGTTATTATTAATAAAACAGGTATTGACACTCAGGAAACAGCTACAATAGCATGACTTGGTCTAAGACAAAAGAAATCTGTCTCAAGCACTCACTCCCCTGAATCAGTACCAGCAGAAAGTAAAGCATCAGTTTCTTAGTGTCCCTTCTCAGGCTCCCAGTGCTGACGCAGCACCAAGCTATTTCTCCTTGCTCGCTCTTGAGGCTTCTGGTAAAGCAGGGTCCCTCAGCACTGGTTGAGCACCACCGATCTGGGCAGACTGCAATTGTGGCTATTAACCATGATCACTTCCACCATCTACAGGGCATTCTCTGTGGTCCTCCCACATCTGAAGTGTTACATGCCTATTCACTTGGCTCCCTTCTAGTTGTGCAACATGCAATCCTGGTTGTTCTTCCTTATTCTGAGGATTCACAGCACCCAGGATCAAGATTCTCCCCTCTTGGTTGATTTCCAAAATATATAAACACCTCACACAACTCAATATGAAAAAAAGAAAAACCAATCCAATCAAAAATTGGATGGAATACCTAAAAAGACATTTCTCCAAAAAAGACATACAGATGGCAAACAGCCACATGAAAAGATGCTCAACATAGCTAATTATTAGAGAAATGCAAATCAAAATCACAATGAGGTATCACCTCACATCAGTTAGAATGGCCATCATCAAAAAGTCTACAAATAGTAAATACTAGAGAGGGTGTGCAGAAAATGGAACCCTCCTACAATGTTGGTGAGAATGTAAATGGATAGAGACATTATGGAAGACAATATGAAGGTTTCTCAAAAACAAGAAATAGAACTACTGTATGATCCAGCAATTCCACTCCTAGGTATACATCCAGAAAAGATGAAAATGCTAATTTGAAAAGATATATGCACCCTAATATTCATAGCAGTACTACTTACAATACCCAAGACATGGAAATAACCTAAATGTCCACTGACAGATAAATGGATAAAGAAAATGTGGTTCATATGTCTACAATGGACTATTACTCAGCCATGAACAGAAGGAAATATTGCCATTTGCAGTAACACAGATGGATCTAGAGAATACCACACTAAGAAGTCAGACAAAGACAAATATTATATGATATCATTTATGTGTGGAATCTAAAAAATAACACAAATGAATCTATTAGCAAATCATAAACAGACACAAACAGAAAAGAAACTTATGGTTACTAAAGGGGAAAGGGAGAGGGGAGAAGGATAGATTAGGAGTATCCTAATTATTTAACAGATGCACATTACTGTAATATAAAATAGATAAGCAACATGGAGCTACTGTATAGCAGAGGGAACAATGTTTAATATCTTATAATAACCTATAGTGGAAAATAATCTGGATATATAACTATATACTTGTGTGGGACTTTCCTCATAGCTCAGTTGGTAAAGAATCCACCTGCAATGCAGGAGACCCCGGTTGATTGCTGGGTCAGGAAGATCCGCTAGAGAAGGGATAGATTACCCACTCCAGTATTCTTGGGCTTCCCTTGTGGCTTAGCTGGTAAAGAATCTACTGCAATGCAGGAGACCTGGGTTTGATCCCTGGGTTGGGAAGATCCCCTGGAGAAGGGAAAGGTTACCCACTCCAGTATTCTAGCCTGGAGAATTCTATGGACTGTATAGTCCATGGGGCTGCAAAGAGTCGAACACGACCGAGTGACTTTCACTTTCATATATATATGTGTATATAACTTAATCATTTTGCTATACACCTGAAACTAACACAATGTTGTAAATCAACTACACTTCAGTAAAAAAGAAAAAAATATGTGCAAGTGAGGAAGAGCAAAAAACAAAAAGATTCTCCCCTCTTTAAATCTCTAAGCAGAAGTCTCTACCCTCCACCTCCTCACATTCTTTGATAGCCAACCCAGTTACAGGTTGTGTTCAGGGCAGACTTCACACCTCCCAGTAAACTCTTCCTTTGCCATCCTGAGAAGGGTGGAAAGTATGTTCATTTCTATCTTGGTGAATCTCAAGTTCAAGAAAATAAGTCAAAAATTAAGTTCTCAATTATTTTCTACATGATTTTCAAAAGGATATTTCCTGGTGGAAAGATAAATGCTATAAAATTTCAACAAATTCAGTTAAAGGGGAAATAAACATCCTCACGTGTTTTCATGGAATATGGACTTTCATAAGTTCTTGCGCTTAGTCTCTCAGTTGTGTCTGACTCTTTGTGACCCCATGGACTGTAGCCCCCACAGACTCTTCTGTCCATGGGATTCTCCTGGCTAGAACACTGGAGTGGGTTGCCATTTCCTGTTCCAGGTCATAAGTTCTTAGAGGCTATTTAATCAATATTCCCAGATAAAATATTAAATTCTCTCTGTGTCAATTACACCTTTTATCCCAGCAAATGCAAGCAGAATGTCTGATGAAAAGAACATCAAGCTAAACCTCAAGGAATCTGGGCTCTGGACCAAACTCAGTGTCTACTGGGGGTTTCAGCTTCATCATCATCAGGTTTCCTTCCATCATGAGCATTCTGCATTGGTTTAAGAAACAATTTCCTGAACTCTAAAGTAGCTACAACATTTAAACATGGTGTTCTGTTCTACATGAGCCCCTTTTTCCAAATGCCACTCTATTTCAAAGAGCAGAGAGAACCATCACAAACCGTTTAATCCAGCAAACACTGATACAGTGCCAACAGAATTCTTGATAGGTTCAAATACTTCAAAATTCCTTGAGTACCCACTGGCTTGAACCCTTAACCAAGCTTATATGAAATATACTTCTCTTATTTACCATTGCATTCTTAGGCATCAGTCTTCTGTTGAACTAAAGGGGGAAAGAGATAAAATTTCAATATAGACAGACTGAGGTTCACTTTCTTTGAGGCAAATATTGCCCCCTATTTTATCACCCGAATATTAAAGACTATAATATATAATCTTTGGGCTGAAAAGTAAAAATGGGACACAGAAGTGAAGGCTGTATGGATGAAATGTGACCTGTGCATTCTGATAGAATGTAAAGTAGAAGATGGTATGTGACATAAATCCTCTAATGCCTCTCCTGCAAGATTCTGGGAAACAAGAGTGTGATACTTCAGACTTCCATTTATCTTATCTGGAAAATGGGGATGAAATTATGGGTCTCAAAGGGAAGTTGTCACAATGAAAATACATTCACATCAGGAGAGTTTATTGAGCATCTAGTCCGTGTCCCATGCCATGCAGGGCCAAGAGGAAACAGAAGGGCAAGAACGTCCCTGTGCTGACCATCACAGATCGCAGCCTCTGTTCTCTCAACACAAACAGGACTGAGCAAATCTCTGCAGACGCCATGAAGGATCCATCTGACCAAAGAACTTGTGAAAATTTTACTGATCATCTCCACAGGAGATCGATTCCACTGCATAGCATACAATATTGTCCTACAAATATTTGGTTTTTATTCCTATAAATAACTCTTCCCACATCTCCTCTCTGAGCCATGTAAATTCCACCATCTTCTTCTTCCACCTTATTTGTGTGAAGATTTTAGCCCTGTCCTGGCTTCTCTCTTCCATCTTGTGTCTCCCACCCAATACTGAGATGGTAAGCTTCTTGAAGTCAGTGTTTTATACTGAAGTAGCACAACCAAAAGCACTTTTATTTAAAAAAAAAATCTTCCATTCTCTCCAAAACAGCAGGCTGATGGTGGGTGGATGTGAAGAGCTGGAGGCACCCCAAATGCCTTATCCTCAGTAAAATGGCTTTCCCATGTCTGAGGAATACTGCTGGGTGAGCACACACAAGACTGGAGAAAGATGCCTGGACAGCAGAAGAAAGGAGAGGAATGGAGGAGGGTGAGTAGCCTGGAGCCGTAAGTGGGGTGGCTGGTGGTGTCTGGGCTGAATGGCTGAGAGGACAGACTTGGCAGGAGCTATTAATGGAGTTTTTGAGAGCCATAAGTATACACAGGCCCTGGCATGGAGTGTGGATTTGACAGAGAAGGAGGGGCGGTAGAAGTAAGGGCAACTGCCCTACTGTGAACTGTGAGGGCTTACGTACAGGTGGCAGCAGGGTGTGTTCTGAAATCAGAACAAAAAATATATTTTCAATCTAAAATTTTTAACATGACCGGATAACAATTCATAAATGTCTCCCACCCTAGAATGACCCTTTCATCCCTCTTTCAGTCTTCTTTGCACTTTTCAAAATTCAGATCAATTTCCATTCCACCCAAGAAGCCTTCTCAGAATTTCTGGCCACAGCAGCTCTTTCCTTCTCTCAACTTACAGGTATAATTTGTATTGTTGAGCTGCTTTCTTTGGGTTCTCCCCATCCTGCCATCCATCCAATATACTATTGAATATTATCTAAGTAATCCTTAACCACAGTTATCATACCTCTACTCAAAAAACTTCACTGGCTTCTCTCTGCCAACAGGAATTTAAAAATGGAACAGGATCAGTCACTTACAGTCATTGGCTCAGTACCTCTCATGTGTCAGCATTTTCCCCAGAGCTTGAGTGAAAGTGGCAATGTGTCATAATTCATTCCTTTTTCATACTATTTTATAGCTTGTGATCCTGCCCTGCTCATCTACATGCCAATTCAATGCAGCTTCCAAAAATTCAGAGCCAGAGGGGACAAAATTTACGGCAAAAAATATTGTTTTTCAAAGCCTATCATAACCTAACAATCAAAGGGTTATGCACTGTATCATCCCCAGAAATATCCATATGTTATTAAAAGGAGTCTAAAATCCCTTTGGAAGGAATCATTCTGAAACTTCCATCATTAGACCACTGTAATGCTACTTAAATATCCCCAAACCTGTTGCCCTGATCCAGTCACACACTCCCCACTATACGATTTTCCTGAAAGTTTATCCTAACTTCCAGTGAATGTTCAAAGGGTTGGAACCAAAATTACAACTGATTCAAGCTCTGTCTTCAACCCTGGCTATTCATCAGAACCCCCAGTGCTCCCTCCAGGTCAATTAAATCAGGACCTCAAGGGTTGGGCCAGACGTCAGTATTCTGATTCTATGTGGCCAGGGTTGAAAGCACTGCTGCGTCTTGCTCTCTCAGCAGAAAAGGGGGTCTTTCTAGGTCAGCTGGAGGGGGTTCAGGAGCCAGGTCAGTGCACCAGTTCTTGAGAAGGCTGGCCAGGGCAAAGAAGGATGCCAGCTTCGGAGAACCTGGGCACCACGCAAAGGACGGGGGCCGGGACACCCAAGAGGACCAGGACACCTGCCCCCTCAAGAAGAAGGGAACCTTGGCCACATACGCTGCCTCCGTGAGGAACCAGCCACATTTCTACGGCCAGCTAGACATGCAGAATCTTTCTGGTATTCCGAGCATCACGTAGCAGTAAGGAGAATCAGTTAAACTTTCCTGCAACACTCTCTTGCTTCTAGAGAAAAAAAATCTATTTTATCTGTAATTCTGCAGAGAAATCCTGTTGTCCTCTGACTTAATTTAAACCACTATTAAATCACTTCTTCTCAATAGATTTTAAAGACAGAAAAGACATCTCAGAATGGCTATGTTTTAACACTGATTTTGGTACCAACCACTCCTGACTTTGGAACCAAGCTCCCAGAATGAATTTTCAGGGAGATTCAGGGTAAAGATCAGTGAACAAACACAACCTCAAACAATAAAATTGAAACAATTTGTCAGGCTCGCTTTAGCTCAATACTATAGGTGACACAGAGAGCTGGAGACCAGAAATGATACAACTCTTGGAATTAAAAATGACTCAAAGCTTCAGATAACATTATATTTTATTCCTGATAGGATAACTTTCTCTCTCTACAACGTTTAGTCTTCATGGCTTCCAGATATTTCTACAACTCGAATCCAGTTATTGAACAAGGACAACAGAGTCTTTACATCCAGAATGTAAATCTGCAGAGTGTTCAATGCTGCACAATCAATCACCTCCTCCATAATATATAATAAAAACTAGCCTGGTCATGTAAGTAAACTTCCTGGGCCCCATGACTAAGAGAAAAACAAATCCTTGTGGCCTTCCTTGTCCCTGGATCCCAATACCCTCAAACCCTTATTTCTGTCACACTCCTCCAACCACTCAAGCCACACCCCAAACACCCACCACATGGGCCTGTCCTCTCTCCTTAGCCTGCTGTGAGAATAGGCTCACCCCTGGGTCTCTTGCCCTCAAATCCAACTCCATTCTCCCCCAATGGGGAAATGTTCCTGCTCTGTTCTGCTTAGGAGGTCAGCGCTGGGCATTTGAAATAGGGGTGTGCCTTACCCTGTGGGACCACTTTGTCACTGGCACTTACATTCTCTTGCCCACCAGCCTCAGAACAAATGCAAGACATATGTCTAGATACAAAAGTAGGTACATGTATGTATCTATATTTGTGTATATGGATATGAATGTGTATTTCTATGAATCAGTGAAAGAAAATAGAGGATCCTCCCCCCAGCTTCCCTATTATCTCAGCCCATTCCTAGTGTGTAGCTGTGACAAAGAGTTAAAAGGAATAAGCTTGCTCACACAAACCGAACAGGACACCTCACTCCAGTACCCTGCATCATTAAGCCAGTCTGCGGCTTTTGAGACCTCAAGGCTCCAGAGATAACATAACTGAAACTCTGACAGGTGTCAACTTGCCATCATATGGAATGTGCAGGATGGCATCTGCTGGAAAGGAGTCCCAGACACATAAAGCAGGAGGCAAGTCCTTCTCCCCTCTACTGGCCTTGTCACGCGAGACATGGACAATCTGTCCACAGCTTTATCCACACCCTGTGACTCTCCTGCTTAGAATCTTAGCATTTCCAAATCCAACTGTAAACGTCTGACTCTGTTACCGTGGAAATGAATGGTGGGAGTAAGAGAGTGATGTGGAAGGAAAGTTGACTGCAAAGAGAAGGAAGGGAGGTGTTGTCCTTTCCTAGACTCAGAAAAACTTGGGGCTGGAGGTTCTGGTTGGCTCATAATGACCTCAAATATGTGATCATCCAACCTATGATCAATGCCTTCTGAAGCAACCCATTCTATTTTCTTACTGCTTTAATCATCAAACCCATTAAAGTAAGTGTCGAGATGGTAAGTCTTACAGAGCATGGATCTTAGCCTGAGTTGTTCACTGATCCAGCTCCAGTGACTAAACAGTACCTGGCACAGAGCTGTCACTAAACAAATACTTGTTAGATGAATGAGCGCCTCCCAGTGGCAACCAACAATGATTCTATTTCTACTCTGCAAAATTCAAAAGTCTGTTTTTCTTCACTATGATGGCCTGGCACATTTTTTAAGACAACTATCATGTACCCACCACAACTATTTTCCTTTCCAAGTTTAAATCCCTGGTTCGTTCAGCCATTTCTTATACAGTAGACCATGAGTCCCCCCAGGAAAGATTTATCGGATGCCTGCTGTGCAGTCACCACTGGAGAGAGGTGGGACCCTCAAAGAATTCTAGGTGTTATCTACTCCATTCATCAGAGGCTGACTCTCTCATCCACCACGTTGTTCTCCTTTGTCCATGAGGACAAAAATGAAAGGCTCTGGCAAATGACCAACATAAACCCAGGTCAACTGCAGCTTCTGTTCTGCCCCAATAAAGCTCTTTGGCTACTTCATCCCAGAGGAGGAGGAGGAGGAGAGAGAGGAGGAAGACAAGGAAGAGGAGAAGGAAGAAATGAGGTTAACTTGGCACTATTTTCATGGCTACATGCAATGGGTCTCAACTTTGGCTTCATGTTGGAATCACTTGGGAAGCCTCAATAAAAGATGGACTCCTGGAAGCCCATCTCAGAGATTCTGACTGAATTGGTCTGGGATGGAGGCTGGGCACCAGAATTTTTCAAGGCTCCTCCAAGTGATTCTTTTGTGTAGCCAGGGCTGAGGGCCACTGAGCTTATGCAAACCCCTGGGGATCAACATATCTCTTTTAAAGAGCTTGAAATTTTTTTTAAAGCTCATTTGAAGAGCTATCTGGCTCTTCACCCATTTTAAAAAATACAGTTTAGTTGCACCACAACCATACTCCTTCATGTACACATTGTCTATGGCTGCTTTTGTCCTTCAGGAGCAGAGTGAAGTAGTTGTGATGGAGACTATGTGGCCAGTAAAACCTAAAATATTTACTATCTGGCCCTTTAGAGACAAAATTTGCTGGCCTCTAGCTGAAAACCAATATCAAATTCAGTCTAGAGTTTGAGGAATTTATGGCTTTGCTCTTGGAAAATCAAGGCACCCTCAAGAGTCTTCTCCAGCACCACAATCTGAAAGCATCAATTCTTCAGTGCTCAGCCTTCTTTATGTGAGAGCTGGACTGTCCAGATCTTTATGGTCCAGCTCTCATATAAAGGAGGCTGAGCACTGAAGAATTGATGCTTTTGAACTGTGGTGCCGGAGAAGACTCTTGAGAGTCCCTTGGACTGCAAGGAGGTCAAATTAGTCAATCTTAAAGGAAATCAACCCTGAATAATCATTGGAAGGACTGATGCTGAAGTTGAAGATCCAATACTTTACCCACCTGAAGAGAAGAGCTGACTCTTTGGAAAAGACCCTGATGTTGGGAAGGATTGAAGGCAGGAGGAGAAGGGAATGACAGAGGATGAGATGGTTGGATGGAATCACTGACTCAATGGACAGGAGTTTGAGCAAACTCTGGGAGATGGTGAAGGACAGGGAAGCCTGGTGTGCTGCAGTCCATGGGGTCACAAAGAGTTGGGTAAGACTTGGCGATTGAACAACAACAACAAATAGTTTGAGGAATTTATGGCTTTTCTCTTGGAAAATCAAGGCACCATTATTTGTTTTTAATATTGGACCTTCCTACCTATTATGGCCCTGGACCCATTACTACTTCCCAAATTGAGAAACACTGCCAATATTTTGCCAATATCACCTATAACAACTCTAAAGATGAGAAGCAATAAGTTTCATTCTGTTGTATGAATGTATATAGTAGAAAACCTAACATTGCCTATGACTGCATTTGGTAATTCTCATCAACAGGTAGTTATTGACCAGAATGAGTATGCATTTTATACATGTTTACATATTTTCTATCTGAGCAGACTGTGTGCAGCCAAGCTTCCTACTCCATTCTCTAAATCTACAAGCTATGAAAACTTTAGCTTATAATATATAACACATATTTTATATACAACATGTACTATTTAGGATATACCATATGGTATATGGGGCTTCCCTAGTGGCTCAATGGAAAAGAATTTGCCTGCAATGCAGGAGGCACAGGGGACACGGATTCAATCCCTGGGATGGGAAGATCTTCTGGAGAAGCGAATGGCTACCCACTCCAGTATTCTTGCCTGAAGAATTCCATGGACAGAGGAGCCTGGCGGGCTACAGTCCATGGGGTTGCAAAGAGTCAGACACAACTGAGCAACTAACACACACACACACACAGTATATACTAGGCAAGCTCTAGATGTGAGGCAGACAGCCCTGCTGTTGCATGGTCTCTTAGGTGTTTCTGGATCCACTCTGCAGATGTCTCTAAAGCTTATGATCAGTGATCCATGGGAAATGAGCCTTAAAATGAACGTGTTTCACTGAAACTTTAGGCATGAAGAATATACAGGAAGATGCTCGTAAGAATATCTGCCCCACTCAATTGTCCCTAGATGATTTCCATATTGTGAATAATCTGAATCTCTAATATCATGTAACATGATCTGATGATAGCACGGCCTGAATGTTTATGAGTAATTATGGCAATGCACTTCTGCCCCAGGTGAATTAGAATGAGTGGTATCTTTCTTTATTATCTGCATAGTTGACACGAGCTTTCTCAGAGACTCATTTTCCATGGGACATTGATAAGTCCTAGAAATTGCCAGAAACAGCCAGAGAAACTGCAGCGAGGCCTGGACCTGCCTCACTACCAGACTTGCTGTGGTCTTGGGAGCTTGCCAGTTCAGAGGATGCAACGCTGAGCTGAGCTGCTGGCACGCCTCAGAAATTAAGTGTGTAATCATGCTTCCTGCATCACAGTCACTCTTGTTTCAGTCAATAAGCCTGTAAAGAAAATGGAATCATTAACTAGAATAGTAAAATCAGAGGAAGCATTTTAATGCGTTTACTATACGAAATGCTTTCACCACTGGAAAGTCCTTTGATGGAAGTGTAGAAAATTGCTGAGAATTTACAAAGGCAGAATGATCTTCAGAGCTACTCCTAAACATTATACCAATTTGCTTTGAATCACAAGTAATAAATGGCTGTACAGTGGGTCCCATGCACAAATACACAATTTATTAACATGTATTTTGACAAGACAATATGGGAACCCATTTAGATTACCTTAAAGTCACAAATACAGACACCCAGGTGCACATTTACCTGGTCTTGGAGTGGCTGAGAAACCATCTCCCAGCTCTACCTCAGCTGAACTGTCATCTCATTACTCAGCATTGAGTGGCCCCGCTTCCCGGTCCCTCAAGTGTAACTGTCAACATCATCACTGACTTCTGGAAATCCAATTCAAATGATCACAAAGAGCTGTTGCTGGACTTGTAGTCTCAAGTATGTGTTTTCTGTCATCTAATTATTTTCAAAAACAATCTACCTGTGGTAGATTCTATCTGTCAGAATGTGCAATTAAACCAGAAGACCCCATTTTCACATGTAGCATAACATAGTACATCTAGTACATCAAGTTGCAGAAAAATAATTATTCTGATTACAGCCCCGGGCAGGGAAGATCATACTCTGTTCTTTCCCTTATAGAAAGAATGTCCCATATCTCAGCTAGCCATGGTAGAAAAGGATTTGACCCTAGCACATCACTTCAGAGCAGGGAACATCATGCTCTGTTTTTCTGCCTTGCAGAGTGGCCCACGTATCAGGTGAAAATGGTGGCGGTGGGATTTGATGTGGGCTAGACTGGCTCTAAGGCCACATTATTTGTGCTTCATGATAATGCTTACTAGTTAGAGTAAGAATGGGATAAATCTTTTAATAAGTCAGTTGGTCACCTGATACTCCCTCTGTTGGTCAAATCCAAAGTAAAACAGTCACCATATGACCCAGCAGTTCCACTCTGAGGTATATATCCAAGAGGAGTGAAAATGTAACACAAAGCCATTAAAAAGAATTCATTTGAATCAGTTCTAATGAGATGGATGAAACTGGAGCCCATTATACACAGTGAAGTAAGCAAGAAAGATAAAGACCAATACAGTATACTAATGCATATATATGGAATTTTAAAAGATGGTAACAATAAACCAATATGCAAAACAGAAAAAGAGACACAGATGTACAGAACAGACTTTGGGACTCTGTGGGAGAAGGCGAGGGTGGGATGTTCTGAGAGAACAGCATTGAAACAAGTATACTATCAAGGGTGAAACAGACCACCAGCCCAGGTTGGATGCATGAGACAGGTGCTCAGGGCTGGTGCACTGGGAAGACCCAGAGGGATGGGATGGGGAGGCAGACGGGAGGGGGGATCGGGATGGGGAACACATGTAAATCCATGGCTGATTCATGTCAATGTATGGCAAAAACCACTACAATACTGTAAAGTAATTAGCCTCCAACTAATAAAAATAAATGGGAAAAAAAAAGAAAATGTAACTTCACACAAAAACTTGTGTGTGAATATTCTTTCCAGAATTATTTGTAAGAGTCCAGCAGTGGAGACAACCCAAGTGTCCATCAACTGATAAATGGATAAACAAAATGCAGCATTTCCATACAATGCACTACTATTCTGCCACAGAAAGGAAGAAAATTCAGATACCTGCTACAATATGGGTGAATCTCCAAAATATTATGTTAAGTGAAAGAAGCCAGACACCAAAGACTGCATGCCTATAACTATGCTTATAGGAAATTTTCAGAAAAGGCAAATTTTTAGAGACAAAAAGTAGATTAGGAGCTGGAGGGACAGGGGTGGGGAATCGGGAGTGACTGCGAATGGGTATAGCGTTTCTTTGGGGGTGATGAAAACATCTGGATTAGATTGTGGTGATAGTTGATAATTTTGTGAATATACTAAAATCCACTGAACTGTAAACTGTGAAAAGGTGAGTTTTATGGTACGTGAATTACATATCATATTTTAAGAAGGAAGGAAGGAAACCCGAGGAATAAGAGGCAATACCAAGGAAAAAACAAACTTGGAATGGGGTGGGAAGATGGCTCTTCAAGGCTGAGATTCAGCCCTCACTGGAGAGAGTGTGGCTGCAGCCCACTGGGTGGCAGAGAAATTGGCCAGATTGCCCTGGGCCACAGCTGATTTCTGAAACAAGCCAACAGCCATGGCCAGGAGCTGTGGGCCAGCGCTGAGAAGCTGGAAATCCACCCCCAAGGAGCCAGCAGAACAAGATGGTGGGAAGAAAACTGGTCACTGGGTGCTAATGAAATTGGAAAGCTGCCCTTAGGGGTGCTGTCGAATTTGTAGGAAGCTGGCAAGGGCACTGGCTGGACTCTCCAGAAAGTCACCAGGGTGCTACCCACAGGAGATGCCGCTGAGCTTATGGGGAAACCAGTCCTTCCATGGAGAGCCTGCCCCTGAGCCCCCTGGCTGGGGCACCTGCAAAACTTGCCATGAAGCTGCTTGCAGGGGTGTCACTGAAAGTCGCTGGGGTGAGCTCCACCGGGGGTCCCACATGCCAGCCCAATACTGCAGGAACAAGAAGAAGCAAAGTACACACACAAACCAAGAAAAGAAGTCACTTCCTCCTCCAGGTTCTCCCCAAGACCCTCTACCAACAGAGCTTAACCCAAAGCCAGCTGACAATAGAGCAACATTCCAGGACCACAACCAGGGCAACAAAGAGTGGATTTGGAGCTGAGAGGCAAGAGACTGATAATAGGCACAGATCCTAATGGTTGTTCTTCAAAGATAAAAGTTCATATTCAAGTGCGTTTAGAAAACACTGCTTAATATGCCACCCTTAAAATACATATTAGCATTTTAGCAGCACTGAGGCATGGGGAAGAGCCCTATTGAACTCTGCTCCACCTGGCATTTCCAAAACTCGTTTGATCACAACTATGTTTGTCCTGATAACTGACACACTGCAGAATCCTCCCTGGTAAGCCCTGGGTGTGGCATCGGGAGACTGGCGTGCAATACCCAGGAGTGAAGCGGCACTGCTGGTGAGCAGCTTGTGTGCCTTCGCAGAATCACATGGAGCCCGTCTGCTATTGAAGGGACTCCTCTGGAACAGAATGCACACAAATGGAGTCATCTGGCTGGGCTCCTTCGTGGCATTTCCATTGCTTTATTTACTGCACAAAAACCATAAGTTCTGCAGACTGTGGAAATACAGTTTATTTAGGTAACTAAAAATATCCCCTGAATGCCATTTGGCCATTGCTGTATTTCCCAACGCCTCCTGCTCACCCAGAATTGGCTCTAAATTACCCCATGATGGTGCAATGGAAACAGGATGGGATTTAAAAGCTGGAATTAATGGCATTAGGGTCAGGGGCCTTTGAATGCTATAATCCTGCCTGACCACTCTCTCCATTTTCCCTTTTGGGGTTCCTGAGGGAACTAAAAACACAACAAGGAATGAGTATAAATGAAAACACTATTATCTGCACACTGGAAGGGGCAGATTGCAGCTAGGGGAAAGGTAAGCATAGGTGGGCTGCGGGGGGAGAGCCCCTACATCATTCAGTCTCATGTTCAAAACCCAGTTCCACCCCTCTTTTGAACAAGATAGGGAAGGAAAATATCATTTTTCCTCTACCCTTTCATATTTTCATCTGGGGCCCCATTAACCAAAGACAGATTAGCAAGAGAAAATGAACAGGTTTGTTAACATGCATACATGGAAGAGATCTAGGGGAAAGTGAGTAACTCGCAGAGCTGGCTCAGAATTCAGGCTTGAACACAGGCTTGCATCAACTATACTTCGATTAGACAATAAAGAATTCAGGCTTAAATATCATATTCGACCAAAGAGAGTGAAGGGTGTGTGGGGGAAGCCAGTTATGGGGAAGTAATAGGAAAAATACAGCGAATAAGAATAAGCATTGATATGCAGATTTAAGCCAGTACGTCCTCTTTTGATAAGGGGACATAAGTGAGAATTCAAGCTACCAGAAAGATTCAGATTATCTATATAGAATGTAGAAGATTTGAGTACTCTCTTGGGTTATTTGCTCTGGGAGAAGCCAGCTGCCATATTGTAAGCTGGCCTATGCAAAGACTGATGTTGTCAGGAACTGATGGAGGCTTCTGACCAACAGCCATGAGTGTCTGAGACCTCCTAACCACACCACATGAGTGGGCCATCTTGGAAGCAAATCCTCCAGCTTCAGTCAAGTCATCAAATGACTGAAGCCTCAGTGATAGCTTGGCTACGACCTCGTGAGAGACCCTGAGCCAGAACCACTGGCCAAACTACTCCCATATTCCTAACCCTCAGAAACCACGTGATGATAAATTTTCATTTTAAGTCGTTAAATTTTGAAGCAATGTGTTACACAGCAATAGATAACCAAGACTCTCCAAATGCTGCTGTTGTTGTTCAGTTGCTAAGTTGTGTCTGGTTCTTTGCGACCCCATGAACTGCAGCACGCCAGGTTTCCCTGTCCTTCATTATCTCCTAGAGCTTGCTCAAACTCATGTCCATTGAGTCAGTGATGCCATCCAACCATCTCATCCTCTGTCGCCCCCTTCTTCTCCTGCCCTCAATCTTTCCCAGCATCAGGGTCTTTTCCAATGAGTCAGCTCTTCACATCAGGAGCCCAAAGTATTGGAGCTTCAGCATCAGTCCTTCCAATGAATATTCAGGGTTGATTCCCTTTAGGATTGACTGGTTTGATCTCCTTGTAGTCCAAGGGACTCTCAAGAGTCTTCTCCAACACCACAGTTTGAAAGCATCAATTCTTTGGTGCTCAACCTTCTTTATAATCCAAGTCTCACATCCATACATGACTACTGGAAAAATCATAGTGTTGACTATACAGATCTTTGTCAGCAAAGTGATATAATTCTGAGGAAATGATTCTGAACTCTAGGATTCCATCTCATTTTTAAATACACACACACACACAAATAGTGTGCATGTTGCATGCTTAGCTGTATCTGACTCTTTGTGACCCCATGGACTATAACCCGCCAGACTCCTCTATCCATGGAAGTTTCTAGGCAAAAATACTGGAGTGGGTTGCCATTTCCTTCTCCAGGGAATCAAACCTTCGTCCCCTGCATCTCCTGCACTGGCAGGTGGATTCTTTACCACTGCACCACCTGGGAAGCCCTTAACACATACAGAAATAGCCTTGAGTACAATTCTCTGGTCATGATATCTGGTGAAACCAGGATTAAGATCTCCAAAATCTATTATATCACAACTATATTCCTTGCATTTATTCCCATATTCATTCATTCAGCAAATATTATCAAGCACTTACTATGTGCCAGGCAATGTTCTAGGCAGTGAGGATACAGCAATAAGCAGGACAGGTAAAAACCTCTGCCCTCATGGGACTTAGATACTTGTGGAGGAGAAACAACAATATATAGAATATTAGGCAGCAATAAGAACTAAGGAGATAGAACAAAGCAGTGAGTTTGATCAATCAAACTTCACTTCCGGCTCTCGGAGCAATCCAGGGCAGCTTTCCTCTGTGAGGTGATTCAGAGAAAGGGCAGCTTTCCTCTGTGAGGTGATTCAGAGAAAGGCTCTTTTTATCTTCTGGTTCTTCTGGTTCCACCTCTAAAGGGTCTCAGAATCCTCTAAAGATGACCAGCCAATGAGGACAGTAACAGAGGAGCAGGTACACTTGTATCTCAATCACCTCCAACCAAAAGTGGCCACATTCTTTCTACTCACAAACCACAATGGCAAAATGTTATGCAGCCCCACGGAGATACAAAGCCCTCTGGGAAATGTAGCCCCAACAAAAGCTGTTTGCTACAAAAGGGGTGCCGAATCTGAAGTAGGGAGCCATTTTTCTCCAGTCCAGTCTCATTCATCTACTCCAGCTCCGCCTGTTCTATCTGTTGGGTCAGACTTAAGCCCAGGCCCTATCACGCCAAGGGGGAAAAATGTCTCCTACTTTGATATTAAAATCCCATCACAGAAAATTCAATTCTTTTTCTGAGTCATCTATTTTTTTTAACATCTTGACAAAAATGCAGTCCCCTGAAGTGGTGATGTATGTAGTTCTCAATCCTTAGAGCAGATTATTGGATTTCCTTTTTTATTCCCTGAGATAAGAAATACCAGCTTAGCTGGGAACTCACGACTTTTAATGAGAGAAGAGAAGGGAGGCAGAGTGGACATGTGCCAATAACCACTCACAGCTCTGCTACGAGTGAGTGGTTGGGTTCTCCATCACAAACTTGAAACTACTCCTGGCATCTTCTTAACTGCCTACCAACAGCACCTCTCCCAAGTCAAGGAAATACTTGACAAATGTGTATTAGCTGCATATAGTTCTTCTCAAAGAGAAAAAAAGAGCCCCAGTTAATTGCACAAGCAACTAAATGTCAGGAGTAATCATTGAGATGAGAGTGGTTCATCAAAGCAAGTCAGGAAAGAGGAGTCTATTTAAAAGCTAAATGGGGTTCTAAAAGGTAGACCCTGAAAAGTGTGACTTCCAGGCTGATTTTATTTTAATGCAAAGATCCACTCTTTCCTCTCACTCCCTATGATTACTTTATACAAATTGCATTATATCAATCGTTAGTGAAATACAGGTGTAAGCTTCATTTTCACTTCCTAGGACCAAAAATGACTTTGGAGGGGCCAAATTGTATTTTTTTTTAAAAACATCTTTTAAACCTTCCTATGTTCCGGAAGTAACAGATGCAAACTCAGAGACACATTGCCTTAGGTGATACTCTCAGTGTTTCTAACTTCAACCTGTGACCTTCTATGCTAAAGAAATTTATTCACCCAAAACAATTTACTGGCTTCCCTTTGGAAAGGCTTATTTCTATAAAAGTGAATTAATTTGTTAACCCACAAGAATAAAGAAAAACTCCTTGGGTTTTTATTAGCAATCACATCTGTTTTCAGTTCTGTCTTGGAAACAATGTGTAAAATGTCACTACACAGACAGAATGCCGCAGTCATTTTAACCCAGGCGACATTAGAATACATGCTGGTCTTGGTGTTTCTCTCTGTGACATTAGAATGAGACACTGCATGAGAATAATACTCTCATCCCAGTGATGCTTCTTCAAGTCATTCAAGGGCTCTTCCTTGGAAACCAGCTTGCAACCTGGTCAGGGCTGTGTCTATCATTGACAAAGGCTTCAAGAAAGGGTACATCTAAAAAATGAGGCTGATTTTCTTTAGGCGGCTTAAAAACCACCTTTGAAAAATATATTGTTTTTTAGGATTTCTGTAAAAGAGTACCACAAACCTGATGGCTTTAAACAGAGGAAATTTATTCTCTTCCAGTTCTGGAAGCTAGAAGTCCAAGATTAAAATGTTGGCAAGGCCATGCTCCCTCCAAAGTCTGTAGGAGAGAATCCTTCCTTGTCTCATCCAGTTTCCCATGGCCCCAGGTGTTCCATGGCTTATGGCAGCAACACTCCAGTCTCTGTCTCCATCCTCACCTGGCCATCTTCTCCCTGGAGGTCTTGGTTCTTCACTCTCCATTTTCCTCTTCTTATAAGGATGCCAGTCCTAATGGATTGGGGCCTGCCCTAGTGACCTCATCTTAACTTTGTTACATCACTGAAGACCCTCTGTCCACACATTCCAAACTCTATTTCCTCACATTCACAGGTACCAGGGATTAGGACTTACAATTCAACTCAGAAGGCACTCCAGAGAAGGGGTTCAAAACAACGTTGAAAGATCACAAAACCCTCTAAGCTACTGTGAAGGTCCTGCACTCAATATGCCAGCAAATTTGGAAAACACAGCAGTGGCCACAGGACTGGAAGAGGTCAGTTTTCATTCCAACCCCAAAGAAAGGCAATGCCAAAGAATGTTCAAACTACTACTCAATTGCACTCATCTCACACGCTAGCAAAGTAATGTTCAAATTCTCCAAGCCAGGCTTCAACAGTACGTCAACCATGAACTTTCAGATGTTCAAGCTGGATTTAGAACAGGCAGAAGAACCAGAGATCAAATTGCCAACATCTGCTGGATCATCAAAAAAGCAAGAGAATTCCAGAAAAACATCTATTTCTGCTTTACTGACTATGCTAAAGCCTCTGACTGAGTGGATACCACAAACTGTGGAAAATTCTGAAAGAGATGGGAATACCAGACGACCTGTTTGCTGAGAAATCTGTATGCAGGTCAAGAAGCAACAGTTAGAACTGGACATAGAACAACAACTGGTTCAAAATCAGGAAAGGAGTACGTCAAGGTATATATTGTCACCCTGCTTATTTAACTTATATGCAGAGTACATCATGCAAAATGCTGGGCTGGATGAAGCACAAGCTGGAATCAAGATTGCTGGGAGAAATATCAATAACCTCAGATATGCAGATGACACCACCCTTATGGCAGAAAGCAAAGAAGAACTAAAGAGCCTCTTGATGAAAATGAAAGTGAACAAGTTGGCTCAAAACTCAACATTCAGAAAACTAAGATCATGGCATCTGGTCCCATCACTTCACAGCAAATAGATGGGGAAACAATGGAAACAGTGACAGACTTTATTTTTGGGGGCTCCAAAATCACTGCAGATGGTGAGTGCAGCCGTGAAATTAAAAGACGCTTGCTCCTTGGAAGAAAAGCCATGACCGACCTAGACAGCATATTAAAAAGCAGAGACATTACTTTGCCAGCAAAGGTCTGTCTAATCAAGGCTATGGTTTTTCCAGTAGTTATGTATGGCTGTGAGAGTTGGACTATAAAGAAAGCTGAGTGCCGAAGAACTGATGCTTTTGAACTGTGGTATTGGAGAAGACTCTTGAGAGTCCCTTGGACTGCAAGGAGATCCAACCAGTCAATCCTAAAGGAAATCAGTCCTGAATATACATTGGAAGGACTGATGCTGAAGCTGAAACTCCAATACTTTGGCCACGTGATGCAAAGAACTGACTCATTTGAAAAGACCCTGATGCTGGGAAAGATTGAGGGCAGGAGGTGAAGGGGACGACAGAGGATGAGATGGTTGGATGGCATCACCGACTGTATGGACATGGGTTTGGGTGGACTCCAGGAGTTGGTGATGGACAGGGAAGCCTGGCATGCTGCAGTCCATGGGGTCGCAAAGAGTCGGACATGACTGAGCAACTGAACTGAAGCTACTGCAAGGACTTTGCAAAATAATATTTACAGAGCCCAAAGCAAGAATACAAATGGAAGGCCACATTCCATAATCCTAAAGAAATAGCACTTACAAACCAAGCTAGAGCCACAGCCTGGCCCACGATCCCACCTAACACCCCACAGCCCAGAGGCCACAGTTACCTCGGAGAGGCTCACAGAGCTGAGGCTGCCAGCAGCAGCCATGCGGTTGAGTTCAGACAACAGAATGGTTCTCACTGGGCAGGGTGCAGTGGAAGCAAGACCCAGGGCTGACTGGACCTGCCCCAAATCAACCAGGTCCCTGAGGAGCCAAGGGGAAGTTCTAAGAATTTTATGAAACTCCACCAGCTGAGCAGAAGGGAAGGAGGGAATGCAGTTATGTGCAAAACCCTGTTTGCCTAGTCACTCTTTTGGAATGACTGGGGCAGTCAAGTTTTTTTTTTTTTTTTTTTTTTGGCAGTCAAGTTTTAATGAAAGCAGCCACTCTTTTTCGGGTTTCCGGGGGCAGAGGCAGTGCTTCCCACCACACACACACTTACAGGCTTTTAGCCAACCATTCTCTGGACCAGTGTGATGTGGGGGGTGGGGTGGTCTTTCTGGGGAGCCTAGGTCATCCAGTGCATCTCTCCCATAATTCCCAGTAAAAAGTTACTGTACTTTTTCGATTGTTTTTAAAACTGTAAAATTCATAAAACTTGTTTAAACTTTCAAACTCTATGAGTTCAAAGAATTCTAAATGTCACCTTTCATTGCTTGTAATGTATGGGGCCCAGAGCAAGGGCCCCTCATATCCTAGTCTAAGGGCAGCACTGAGGCCTGGTTGTTATTTGTTTAAAAGAAGAATCCTTGTTCCTTTATAAGCCCTAGTGTACATGCATGCTCAGCCATGTCCAACTACTTGCGACCCTATGGACTGTAGCCTGCCAGGCTCCTCTGTCCATGGGATTCTCCAGGCAAGAATACTGGAGTGAGTTGCCATGCCCTCCTCCAGAGGATCTTCCCAATCCAGGGATTGAACCTGGGTCCCTTGCATTGCAGGCAGATTCTTTACCACCTAAGCTAACAGGGAAGCCCATAAGCCCCAGCCGCGTGCTTTGTCGCTCAGTCATGTCCGACTCTTTGCAACTCCATGGACTGCAGCCCACCAGGCTCCTCTGTCCATGGGGATTCTCCAGACAAGAATACTGGAGTGGATTGTCATGCCCTCCTCCAGGGGATCTTCCCAAGCCAGGGACCAAACCCATGTCTCCTGCATTGCAGGTGGATTCTTTACCAGGGAAGCCCATAAGCCCAGTGAAAGAAGTGAAAGTGGCTCAGTCAAGTCCGACTCTTTGCAACCCCATAGACTGTAGTCCATGGAATTCTCCAGGCCAGAATACTGGAGTGGGTAGCCTTTCCCTTTTCCAGGGGGTCTTCCCAACCCATGGATTGAACCCAGATCTCCCGCATTGTGGGCAGGTTCTTTACCAGCTGAACCACAAGAGAAGCCCAAGAATACTGGAGTGAGTAGCCTTTCCCTTCTCCAGTGGATCTTCCCGACCCAGGAATTGAACCAGGGTCTCCTGCATTGCAGGCGGATTCTTTACCAAATCAGCTATCAGGGAAGCCCTAAGAAGGAGGTACAATTCCTGCAAGGCTCCCTCATTGGAGGAAAGGCAGCCCACACCCATCTTACCAGTAGGGGGCAAAGTGGTTACTGAGGCAAGTCTGACCCCACTGACTGAACTGTCACTGACCAATTCAGCCAGGTTCTTCTAAAAGCAAGACACCTGTTCCACTTGATTCTCGGGCAGGGCAACCCAGTTTGAAACACTTTAGTGGAGGCAGAAAAGTGCAGACTGGGCCAAAGTTGTGAGGTTGTGAAATCTGAGGTTGATGGGCTTTTAGGAGACTTTCAGTCTTCCTTTGGTTCATCTTTTAACCAGTCCCACCATCCTGCTTTCTGCTCCCAAACTCATTTCTCCCCCCCTACCAATTCCCACCAGTTCTTGGGCCCAGAGGCCTTTTGGGCTTGCCATCTACTATCAGGAAAGTACACTGTCTGATAAACGCATTTATGCTGACATGTTAGTACATTTAAACATTTTTCTTTCCAAGGTTATTGACTTTTAAAGTGAAACATGGGAAGAGGGGCAATGCTTAACCCAAAGGGAAAACTCTGGTAATTGAATTGTAGATGTCAGAAGATATATTATGCTTATATTGGGAATTTTCCCAGTACTTCTCCCTTTATGGCATATAAGTCATTACCAACTCTACTGAAAGTAAAGCTTGTCCTTGTTTTATTATTATTATTTCAGTGTTTATATGAAATATTAACTAATTATATTATCAAATAAGTTTATTTATATAATGAATTTATTAGGCTCAGTTGGTAAGCCATTCTACAACTCTAACTCTTTGGACATACACAGTGTCCAAACACACTGTATACACACATATGTATACTGTATACATACACAGTATAAGAGCAGAAACAATAGTTCTTCCTGTCTAATAAAACCTTGCATTTCTAGTTTATACTTGGACATCTGATCCTGGGAGCAACCCTGGATAAGGTATGCTGGATAGTTAGTATGGTCTGTTATTCCCGTTTTACAGAAAAGGAAATTGAGGCTTAGGGAACATAAGTGTCTTGCCGACGTTCATGTAATTAAATGAAGGGAAGAGGTGAGGTAGGGCTCAAACTGATCTTTTCACTTCAAGCCTGGGAGATAAATATTAGCAAACAGATAAGAAGGGAGAAATGAGAAAATGTGATGCCGATAGACAACTCCTAAAAAGCAGGCATCACAATGTGAACTCTGTAGACAGGATTTTCAGAGGTGTAATAATATCTCACAAAGAAATTGAGGTATCCTCCTGAACTTCATCTGAAAGGAAAGTCTGCAGTTACAATAAACTTACAAACTAGAAGAGCTCAAAAAGTTCTCCAGCTTTGTTAGTGAAAATAGATCTGTCTTTCCCTTGTGGCTCAGTGGGTTAAGAATCTGCCTGCAATGCGGGAGACCTGGGTTCAATCCCTGGGTTGGGAAGATCCCCTGGAGAAGAGAAAGGCTACCCACTCCAGTATTCTGGGCTGGAGAATTCCATGGACTGTATAGCCCATGGGGTCGCAAAGAGTCGGACACGATTGAGCGACTTTCACTTCACTTCACTTAAGTGGCATAGGCCATGTCCTCCACTCTCAACTCAAAGTACTGTAGGACAATCAGAAAAAAATGGATATGGAATCTGATTACTTTTTTAAAAAAGAGAAAATCAAAAAGAAATGTGAAAGTAGCTTGCTGGGAACCGTCTATAGAGTAGCTCCTCTTAAGAGACAGAAAGTGAGAAGAAAGTTACTGTCGTTTGACACACATTAGCTTAGACCAGGCCCAAAGGAAACTCTTGCTCCTTCTGAAAGGTACATTTCACCTGTAGTGCCGTCAGCCACAAGATTAGAGTCTGACTGCACCAGTTCTCCACCTGTCCCTGTCTCCATGACTTTTGTTATGAGATTTTTGTAGTTCACCTCACTAATGATGCAGAGTTTATTTCCTCACTCCCTTCAATCAGAGCTCACCCAAGAGTAGATGAAGCCTAGACCACAGGAGGCCTTGCATGTTCCCACTTGCTCTGCAACTGCCATGAGAACATACCCCTGATAACCTGCTGGAGGATGAAAGATACATGGAACACAGCCACAGTCAACCTGGCTGAGGTCAGTCTAAATCAGCCGATAGCCAGCTGACCCCTTGACAAGAGAGCAAGCCCCAGAGCTCTGAGACATGAGTGAGTCAGGTCATGATCAGTCAAGCCTAGCCTACAGGAACCTACAGCCAGCCAAGCCACAGATGTATGAGAAGCCCAGCCAAGAGCAGGAGAGCCACCTACCAAACGACCCCACATCGCGAGCAATAGCTCTTGTTATTGCTCAAAGACTAAGGTTTGTTTGTCATGCAGCATTACTGGAATAGTAGATAACTGATACAGAGTCCTAGCTTTTTGGCTCCACTCTTGTTGAAGGAGAGTCTAGAAAGCCAAAGACAGCTTCATGATACCTGACCACTCAATAGTTTCATGGGGCAGCCAACCAATCCACTTCTTGTAGCATCTTCCCTCTGTCCCTGAAAAGGATGCAAACCTGTCAGTAACTCTGTAGGTTAAGCTTTCTTGGTATCTTTCAGGAGTAGACCAGCCCTGACCACATGAATCATGGAGATACAAAAGAATGAGCAAAGTCTACGCTTGGGAAGGATATTTGGTGGTAGCACAGCATGGTTTCATTTCTGTGAACAGTTACAATAAAATATATATGTATGTACAGAAAAGGACCGGAAAGGACCTTACATACTGAGGCTCCAAAAAGGTTTTTTCCAAGGAGACTAGGTTGTATTACAGGTTAATAATCTTCTTTTGCTTGCCCATAATATCTAATAATTTCCTGAAATAAACCTAAATTTGTTTAATTTTAACAAAGAGAAACATAAACCAGGAAAGAAACAATAAAACTTTAAAAGAAAAAGAACAAATATTTAAACTTATTTTCAGGGATTGAGTGGATTATTATCATTTATAGTTTAAATCAATTATGCAGAATTGTCAGATGAAAATTAGCTGAGATTTTAAAAGCAGAAATCATGGGAAAATTCTGAAAAGCAGACAAAATTACTTGCAGACATATAAATAGTTGCCAGGTGCACCCAAATTAGCAATGATTTAAAAAACAAGAAAAAGAGACTGGGTATAAACTTTTTCCAATGAATTTCTGCCTAGAGCAAGAGTGAGCAAACTTTTTCTGTAAAGGGACTAATATTAAGAAAATATTTGAGGCTTTGTGGGCCAGACTGCCTGTTACAACTACTCTGCCATTGTTACATAAAAGTAGCCACAGACACTCTGTGAATGAATGAGCATGAGTGTATCCCAATAAAACTTTATTTATAAAGGCAAGTGGCACACCAGATCTGGCCCACTGCCATAGTTTGCCTACCTCTGGCATAGACAACTGCTGGCATAACAGTAGTAGCTAATGATCATATTGACAGTAACTTACTACGTCATAGGGACGAAGTGTTCTCTGCATCAGCAGGCCCTGTTCACCTTTGCCTGTTGTCAAATCCTTTTCCTTCTTTATGTCTCAACAACCTCTTCAAGAAGCCTGAGACCATTTATCTTAGAAGGATGTTCTAATCACCTATTTATTGATATTTGTCCTTCTCCTCCACTAGGCTAAAAGTACCTAACAGCAAGATTATACCTAAATCACTTTTATATCCCCACAGCCTTGTGGAGAATCTGGACCATAGCAGATACTTACTAAATGAATGTGAAGTAAATGATTCAGCAAAACAACAGTCACATCAAGACAATGAGAAGACAAGCCACAGACTGGGAGAAAATATTTGCAAAAGATACCTCTGATAAAGACTGCTACCCAAAATATACAAAGATCTCTTAAAGCTCAACAATAAGAAAATGAACAATCCAGTTAAAAAATGAGCACTAGATCTGAATAGACACATCATAAAAGAAGATAGGCAGATGGCAAACAAGCATATGAAAAGATGCTCAACATCCTATGTGTTCAGGGAATTGCCAAGTTAAAACAACAGTGAGATACCACTATATACCTATTAGAATGGCCAAAATCCAGAATACCAACCACACCAAATGCTGGTGAGGAAATGAAGCAAAAGGAACTCTCATTTATTGCTGGTGGACTTACAAAATGATACAGCCACTTTGCAGTTTGGCAGTTTCTTATAAAACTAAACATACTCTCCAAATAATTCAGCAATAGTCTTTGGTATTTACCCAAAGACTTATGTCCAGACATACCTTATGTCCACCCAAAAACCTGAATACAGATATTTATAGCAACTTTATTTATAATTGCCCAAACTCAGAAGCAGCCAAGATGTCCTTCAGTAGGTGAATGGATAAACTGTGGAAAATCCAAACTGGAATAATATTTAGCACTAAAAAGAAATGAGCTGTTAAGCAAAGAAAAGATATGCAGGAGGCTTAAATGCATATTACTAAGTGAAGGATGCCAGTCTGAAAAGGCTACATACTATATGACTCCAACTATATTATATTCTGAAAAAGGCAAAACTGTGGAGACGGTAAAAATATGAGTGGCTGCCAGGAGCTGGGGGCAAGGGGAAAGGATGAATAGGTGGAACACAGAACATTTTTAGGGCCGTGAAAATACCCTGCATGATATTATAACAATGGATACATGTTGTCAAAATCCATAGAATGTACCACACCAAGAGTGAACCGCAATGTAAACTATGGACTTTGGGTGATGAGATGTGTCAGTGCAGGTTCAGGGATTGTAACAAACATACCTCTCTGGTGGGGGATGTTGAAAGTAGGGGAGGCTGGGCGTGTGTGGGGAAAGGGGTGTATGGGAAATCTCTGTACTTTTCTCTCATTGTTGCTGTGAACCTAAAACCAGTTTAAAAAATAAAATCTACTTAAAACACACACACAATTACATCATTATTGCAAGTGCTGTCTCAGCCTCTTCTGCGGTCCTTTAGGAGACATTTCAAGCTAATTACGCATAGGCAATGGTTTGTAAGATCTGACTCCAAAAGAAAAAATAACAAAAGAAAAAAAACTAATAAATTGGACTTTAATCAAATTTAAAACTTCAGTGCTGCACATCAAGAAAGTCAAAAGACAACCCACAGAACTGGAAAATATTTTTTACAAATCATGTATCTAACAACGGACTGTTATGTAGAATATGTAAAGAACTCTCACAACTCAAGAATAAAAAGGCAAATATGTCAATTTTAAAGTGGGAAAAGGATTCAAATAGACATTTCTTGAAAGTGTACAAATAAGTATTTCCTAGTCCAAGAGTGAAATACTTCAATAATAATGACTGTTAACACTATTAATTTTATGTTGCTGCTGCTAAGTCACTTCAGTCGTGTCCAACTCTGTGCGACCCCATAGATGGCAGCCCACCAGGTTCCCCCATCCCTGGGATTCTCCAGGCAAGAATACTGGAGTGGGTTGTCATTTCCTTCTCCAATGCATGAAAGTGAAAAGTGAAAGTGAATTCGCTCAGTCGTGGCTGACTCTTAGCGACCCCATAGACTGCAGCCTACCAGGCTCCCCCATCCATGGGATTTTCCAGGCAAGAGTACTGGAGTGGGGTGACATTGCCTTCAAGCAATTATTAAATTCTCCCAAATAAATAAATAGGGAAAGGGACTGACAAGAAAAGTGACTACTGAGAGAATGCATTAAGTGAATACCTTTAGGAAAACCCTTATAATGGTTTATCCCCACCAATGTTATACAGTTTTGATAGTGATTAGATTATATGTGATTCTAATTTCTGCAGAATTGTTCAATGGATATTCAGTCATAACATTAATCAAAGTAAGCTTTAAGAATTTAATTTTTTAAAACCATTACAGATATAAAAACACAGTGGGGAACTTTCAGGCCAACTTCTGCAGGAAAGTTTGACACTGAAAAGGTAAGTGGGAAAGCAAAGCCTCAAGATGCTTTAGTCCTATGGCCCGTAATTACTAACACAAATACTTGTCTTCAATTCCAAGGCCATTCCAATTCAGAAGAACTGAGCCAGAGTCCTGGATACACAGAAAGTGGGGCCTGCAGTAGGCAGGAGTAGGACCTGCCTGTCTCTCCCTTCCCCCACACCACTGCCACCAAACCTCTGTGAATGGCATGGATCTGGGCCAAAGCAGGAGGGGAAATGCACCCCAATATTAAATCAAGATTGGAGGAGCCAACTCTGGGGAACAGTCATCTACTTAAAATTTTGGATGTTTTTAAAAATATTTGAAATTGAAGTTACCACCTGGGATCCCTTCTTAGCCATCTGTAATCCTTTTTGGACTAAGACAGGTTTAAACTGATAAAATAAAATTTTTCTTTATCTATTTTTTACTGTTAGAAACGATAATATCAAATATCATCAAACGATAACGAATTTCAACTTTTCCTACCCACTTTGTAGGTTGTCGGTTCCATTTTGCAACAGGCATTCAACAATTAGTTTTTATCAACCTCCATAGCAAAGTGAATAAATACAGAATTGTAAAAAAGAGCACTCCCTTGTTTTTACCGAGTCTGTCTCCAAAGTCCCTTGATTTAAACAGAAAAAGAATTTATTTCCTTTAAAAAGAAATAGCACTTTGAATAATCAAAAATAAGGAATGTCAAAATGGGAGAAAATAATTGCAAGTGAAGCAACTGACAAAGGGTTAATCTCCAAATTATGCAAGCAGTTCAGGCAGCTCAATATCAGAAAAACAAACAACCCAATCAAAAAATGGGCAAAAGACCTAAACAGACATTCCTCTAAAGAATATATACAGGTGATTAATAAACATATGAAAAAATGCTCAACATTGCTTATTATTAGAGAAATGCAAATCAAAACTACAATGAAGTGTCATCTTATACCAGTCAGAATGGCCATCATCAAAAAATCTATAAACAATAAATGTTGAAGAAGATGTGGAGAAAAGGGAACCCTCTTACACTGTTGGTGGGAATGTAAACTGATACAGCCAATATGGAGAACAGTATGGAGATTTCTTTTTTTTTAAAAATCTAGTAATAAAACTACCATATGACCCAACAATCCCACTACTGGGCATATACTCTGAGAAAACCACAGTTCTAAAAGACTCATGTACCCCAATGTTCACTGTAGCATTATTTACAATAGCCAGGACATGGAAGCAGCCTAGACGTCCATCGACAGGTGAATGAATAAAGAAGTTGTGGTACATATATACAATGGAATATTACTCAGCCATGATAAAAAAAAAACAAATGTGAGTCAGTTCCAGTGAGGTGGATGAACCTAGACCCTGTTATACACAGTGAAGTAAGTCAGAAAAACAAATATTGAATATTAACACATATATAGGGAATCTAGAGAGATGGTACTGATGAACCTATTTGTAGGGCAGCAATAGAGACACAGACATAGAGAACAGACTTGTGGACACAGCAGGGGAAGGAGAGGGTGGGACAAATTGAAAGAGCAGCACTGAAACATCTACACTGCCATATGGAAAATATGGGAATTTGCTGTAAGATCAGAGAGCTCAACCCAGTGCTCTGTGATAACCTAGAGGAGTGGGATGGGGTGGGAGGTGGGAGGGAGGTCCAAGAGGGAGGGAATATACATATACCTACAGCTGATTTGTGTTGATGTATGGCAGAAACCAAAACAACATTGTAAAGCAATTATCCCCCAATTAAAAACAAATTTTAAAAACTAAGGAATGTAAAAGTTATACTAAATCCAGTCAATCAATAGTCAAGCTTTTTTCCAGCTAATTAAAAAGTAGAAAAGAATCTGGTTTCCATTCCATTATAATTATATTCCTTTCAACAAAAGTGTGATAAGCTAAGAGATCATGACAAAATGCTATCACTTAATTCTAATATTTTCAGTCATTCCAAATGTGTTCAATTCTATTCTATACATTTCCAAAAGTCTTGTCTTACTCTCAACACTATTATTGGGAACTTCATAATTCCTAAAGCATTAGTTTCTGACTTAAGTGTACATTTTGCAAATATATTTTGTTCATATTAACTAGAAAAGAAAAAATAATCCTATTACAATCACTTAGAACAATAACAAAAGAATATACAAAGATGCTCTTAGGAAAACTTGTCAAAGACTTGGAAATGGGCAAAAGATAACTGAATGTCCTTTCAATGGAGGTAGTGTTGAGTATTTTCCAGCCAACCTTCCCAGGATTATTTAATTTAATTCAATAGGACTGTGCACCTTTGATTGACTGTCATTACATTGACTGGGCTATTTTACAATTCTGCAAGGGTAGAATTTGTAGAAAACTGTAAATAATGCAAATTAATTGTTCTCCACTGAAATCCCAGTTAATTTTGTCTAGTAGAAATATAATGAATTTCTGTCCCATAGAAAGAATAACCTCAAACATTATGTTTTGTTGCCATATAGGATAGCACTATATGTAAAACAAGCCATGTATCTAATTTTACATTTTCTAGTAGCACATTTAAACAGGTAAGAGGTAAAATTCATTTTATTTTAAGTCAATATATCCAAAATATTATCATTTCAACAAGTAATCAACTTTTAAAATCCAGAAATATTTTATATTCTTTTTTACAGTAAGTTTTCAAAATCTAGTGTGCAGTATTTTACAAGTATAGCACATCTCAATGCATACTAGCCACAATTCCAGTGCTCAACAGCCCATTATAGTTAGTGGCAACATACTGGATGGCTCAGCTATAGTTTTTCTTTGTCTGCATAGGTCTGAATGGTTTAACTATCACATCTTCCCATGCAACTATTTGCTAAAACACTTTTGGCATTAACTCTAGATACTTCTTTAGCACCTACTATGTGCCTGGCTGTTCACTGCTCACTAGGGCAAATATAAAAGCTGTGTAATGGATTTCCTCTGCCCTTAAAGAGTAAGGTGATTATTATTATTATAAAAATAATTATATAAATGAATTCTTGAATTTAGAGGATAATAGAGAAGCAAGAAATCAATACAGATAGGCATAGTTGAGGATGAGGAGGAGATTTGGAAGGGAAGAAGGGTGTTCTTCCCTTCCAAAAGGATATTCAAGGCTTAATAAAACAGAATGGTAAAGGAAAGGGGTATATTGGAACTTAGACAAAACAGGAAATTACTGGCCTGATTTTGTCAAAGTATTTATTTGGTTTAGATCATGGTTTTCATAATATATCCTTGCTCTTTGGTGGATAAATTAGTGTAACTTTAGAATGAAAACAGATGTTCTATGTTGTACAATCTCAACTGTGTTATACATATGCGTTTTAAAATATAGTAGGGAAACACCCAAAAATGGCCCTTGGATGACTAGATTGATTATGGTGGGGTATAGGATGATCCTGCTTCTTTGAAGTTTGTTATCCCTTTCATTTTTTTTCAATAATCAGATGAAATTTTTTTTCCATTTATTTTTATTAGTTGGAGGCTAATTACTTCACAACATTTCAGTGGGTTTTGTCATACATTGACATGAATCAGCCATGGAGTTACATGTACTCCCCATCCCGATCCCCCCCCCCCACCTCCCTCTCCACCCGATTTCCTCTGGGTCTTCCCAGTGCACCAGGCCCGAGCACTTGTCTCATGCATCCCACCTGGGCTGTGTATCTGTTTCACCATAGATAGCTATACCATGCTGTTCTTTCGAAACATCCCACCCTCACCTTCTCCCACAGAGTTCCAAAAGTCTGTTCTGTACATCTGTGTCTCTTTTTCTGTTTTGCATATAGGGTTATCATTACCATCTTTCTAAATTCCATATATATGTGTTAGTATGCTGTAATGTTCTTTATCTTTCTGGCTTACTTCACTCTGTATAATGGGCTCCAGTTTCATCCATCTCATTAGAACTGATTCAAATGAATTCTTTTTAACGGCTGAGTAATATTCCATGGTGTATATGTACCACAGCTTCCTTATCCATTCATCTGCTGATGGGCATCTAGGTTGCTTCCATGTCCTGGCTATTATAAACAGTGCTGCGATGAACATTGGGGTGCACGTGTCTCTTTCAGATCTGGTTTGGTGGGAATGCAAACTAGTACAGCCACTATGGAGAACAGTGTGGAGATTTCTTAAAAAACTGGAAATAGAACTGCCATATGACCCAGCAATACCACTTCTGGGCATATACACTGAGGAAGTTTTTATAATTAGAAAAAATATGTATTATTTTGGAAAAAATGTATTCTGGAAAAATGTTGCACTTGTTTGATGACTCCAGAAATTCTGCAACTAGACTGAACAAATAGGTATGTCTAACCACTTGGTGGCGCTAGTGGTAAAGAATCCATCTGCCAACGCAGGAGACGCAAGAGAGGCAGGTTTGAGCCCTAGGTCAGAAAGGTCGCCTAGAGTAGGAAATGGCAACCTGCTTCAGTCTTCTTGCCTGGAAAATTCCATGGACAGAGGAGCCTGGTGGGCTACAGCCCATGGGGCAACAGAGAGTCGGACACGACTGAGCGACTAAGCACAAACACACAACCACTCCAGTATGATCTCCTGAGGTTTTAAAACCTCCAAGTAATAAAAAAAATTGAGAAAAAAAAAACTCGAACAAGAGTCCAGGGCTTTTCATATCACATATTTCCTAACAAATGGCTATTGGACTGATATACAGTGGAGTAAGCTTTCCTCCATTTTCCATGAATTTTGTCTTGCAACTATGAGAAAAGTCAAGCACTGCTCAAGTTAATAAGTGGCCATGTAGGGTTGATTTTACTTTTGGAAAAGCAGCTTGCTAAAGGTGGCCACCTCATTGTTTAATAAGGTTAATAGCTAATGGTTTTTACTGGGATGGTTGTTCACTTGATCACTCAGCGTCTACTGGTCACGCAACTGATGGGGATGTTAAACACAGCTTTCAATCTTTAACCCTCAGCTTTATGATTTAACTTATGGAACAAACTGTTGTCATATTTTCCAGTCAACTTGATCAAACAGCTCTTGAAGAATCACTGGATTATTTACTTTCACTTTGTCCACCTTACCTCTAGCACCGTCATTATGTCTTATCCTTATTTGCTTTTGATATTTACTAATTACTATTAACCATTGCCCTTTGTCTACTCTGTTCTCTCATTCTGACTCTTTCCACCTACTCAGCTATTTCTCGTCCTTCCCACATAGTCTCCTGCTTTAGCCCAGTAGTTTCAAGTTAGACTTCTTGAAATACGCCTGGCACATTTTCAAAATGTTAGGACACTTGGTAGACTTACAGTGAGATGGCTGTTTAAGTGTGATAACTCCTTATCAATCAATGAAGTTAGCAATCTTTACTGATCAACCACTGTATTTATGGTTTTATGGCACTACACAGATTTTTTTTTTAAAGCAAATGTGGCCCTAAAGAAGTCCTGAATAGCTTGCTTGTACTCATGGAATCAAGCAGAGAAAAGCATGAACTATAGAAAATAGCATATAAATATATACATGCCTTCACTGTGGTGCTCTTTATGCTATTGAAAACACTAGAAACAATCTAATTATCCAACGGGAATGGGGGGAATTATGTTTTTATGTGTGTGCGCGCGCGTATATATATAAAAACAATGAAATATCATGCAACTATTTGAATAGTGATTGATATCATTTGAGTTACTAAGAATAGCCTTTTAACATGATTTGCTTTTACATACATGATCCCACTCACTTTCCTGTCTCTGGATCTTTAATGGTCCTCTGTTACCTGGATGAGATACCTTTTCTCTCCCCTCCCTGCCAATCTCCCCATCTCCAAAACCAAGTGCTACACATGCATCAACAAGCATTGATTGTGCACTGTGCCAGTTGGCACTTGCTCTCATGGGGCTCATGGTCAAATAATTACACAAGTAAATATATGGTTACATCTGGAATGACTGCTGCGAAGTACAGTAAGTACCCTACATATGAATGAGTCTCCTTTCAAGAGTGTAAGTCCAATTTGTAAGTCAAAATTAGCCTAGGTACCCATCTAACACAATTGGCTATATAGTACTGTGCTGTAATAGGTTTATAATACTTTTCACACCAATAATACATTAAAAACAAACACAAAAACTAGATAAAATATTTACCTTACAGAACAGTCCCTTGAAAAGTTCTGTACAGCACAACAGCTAGTATATAGGGGCTGGCATCAAGTGAACAGGAAAGAAGAGTTCCTGACTGGAGGAGGGAGAGGAGGTGGGAGATGGTAGAGCTGAAGGATTGTCAGCAATAGAAGACAAGAGGGCGAGGTGCAAGTTCACTTACACCTGACGTGCCTGGACATGTGAACCCAAGTTCACATCTTTGAGAGTTTCCAACTCGAAGGTTTGTGTGTAGGGGATTTTCTGGTAAAGCAACAGATGTAAAAGACAGTAATCTAGGGAAGTCTTCCCTGGAGAAATGACACTTGAGCTGGGACCTGAAGAAAAAGTAAGATTTATGAAGCAGTGGTGGGTAGACAGCAGGGGGAGCAATGTGTGCGCGGATTCTGTTACAGAAAATGCATGGTGTTTTCAGAGAACTGAAAATAGGTCAGTGTGGCCACAAAATAGGGAATAATAAGGAAATACTTTGAAACAAAGTAGAGAAGTAGACAACACTGCAACTATATAAGACTTCCTGGTGTATATTTAACAGAGCAATGGGAAGTTACTGAAGGACTTGAAAGTTGAGAAGTAGAAAGGCGATGTCATCAAACTTGAACTCTGAAAAGATCATACTGGCTTCAATGCAGAGACTGGATTGGAAAGAACACTGGGTAGACACTGGGAGACCAGTTATGAGTCTAGTACATTGATCTGGGTGAAAGTTCTAGCTTGATCTAGTAAGTTGGCTGTGGAGATAGGAAGAGACGGATCTGAGAAGTATCTGGAGGATACAGTTAGTAGGGCTTGATAATAGACCAGAATGGAGAATGAAGGGAAGAAGTGGCCAGGATGACTCCTGGGTTTCTGGCTTGTGGAACTGGATAGACAGTAGTGTCATTCATTAGAAGATGAGGTTCAGGATTGAAGATCACAAGTTTGGTTAAGTTTGGCCCTCCCATTATGGGCTTATAGATAGTTACTGAAGTCATGGGCATAGATGAAACTGTCTAGGAGGAAAGGATATAGTGAGAAGAGAGGAGGGTCTGAACTGAGTCTTAAGGAACTCCAATATCAGATGGAAGATACAACTGCAGAGGCAGAGAAAAACAAAAAGAGAGACCAGCAAAACCACAAGAGTGGTATCTCAAAACCAAGAGTGCCAAAAGCCTTCCACAATCTTTCCAAACTGTGGTGATTTGTCAGCCCCAAAACTTTAGTTAAACATTTTTATAGCACCTTTTCACTTTATATTCCTTTCCACATACATATTATGGCTATTTGTGCACATATCATAATACCACCATTAGAGTGGAGGATCCTTAAAGGCAGAGGCTGTGCCTTTTTTAATCTTTGTGTCTACAACAGATAGCACAGCGTTGATTACATGGTATGTTCAATAATTATCTGTTAAAAGAATGAATGGATTGTGGGATGGTAAGTCATTAAAAATTTAGTCAAAGAACTATTGTGACATCCAATGATGTTAATGGCTCCTTCAAAACTGAGGTCTTAGAGATGTACAATATTGCACTCTACTGAGAGGATCTAAGATAGATGAGATGGCTTAGGATGTATAGCATTTTCAACAATACTCAGTAATGCCAGAGAAGTCAAAGTAAAGCCAAATCTGTAGTCTACCTATAATGACTATAGTTACGGTCCACAACTTTTTTTGAAATGGACTTCTCCAGTGTTGTTGGGACCAATAATCATTTTCAAATTCGCACTGATAAGCTACAGTGAAAACTGGGTCTAATAGTCACATGGTCAATTTATATAACATTCCCTTCATTAAGAAACTTCAAAACTTGTGGTGGGAGCAGATTTCAGAAGTCATTTGGGGGATTGCGGGGTGGGGTGGGGGGATTGTTCAAATCACTGGGAATCTATGTCCAAAGCACTGACGTCATTAGACTAACTAAACTATAAGAAGTTGTCAACAGGTTTTCATGCAAATAATCTGTTTCTTTCTCTGTACTCCCAGCCTTCTCTCCCCACTACTGGCTCCACTTAAGTCCCATTCAACCATTCAGAAACAAAGTCCAATCAACCAGTGTGGCTGGAGCACTCATGGACAGCTCCATGAAACAAGAAGGACCTGAGTGGGACCTTAAAGGATGGACAAACCTTCAGTAGGCAGTATATGAAGGAGAAGAATCAAGCACAGTTTTGCTGAGCGGTGGGGCTGAGAAGCAGTCTGAGGGGCCTGGTGTTCAAGAGACCCTAACCTGGCCACAGTAATGAGTTCAGCTAGGAGGCAGGGCCATCTATGGTCACATTAAGAAGGTTCTCAAACGCTTGATGCCTGAATTTAAATGTTATTCTGAGTTGGTGGAGAATCTGTATTGCAACTGGATATGAAGGGGGGTGGGAGAAGGAGAATGTCAGCATCACACATGGAACTCTTTCAAACTACACACAGTCTCCCTTCACCGCAGCTGCACACTATTGCTGGAAGAACATAGCATTCAGATCAAACTCTCAAAGGCACAGAAAAACTTGCTAGCTGTGATAAGAAATTAACCCACTCACCCCTGGGCTTGCATTCACCTTCCTGTTCCCTCATTCTGATGGCCTCTGGAGCTTCTCCCTCATCCTCTTTAGCTGAAAACAACTCAGAGTCATTTTCTTTGTATTTCCATGATAGAGTGGAGACAGACATTTTCCAAAATTACATTAGCAATCATTAAGATAAATCAAACAAAAAAGGTAAGAATAACACAAAAAGTCAATCTTCTCAAGTAAGGATTTGAAGTCTAGAATTACCTAAGCTAGATAATGTCACTGAAGCAGTATGCCTGAAGTGTCCTACTGCTGAAGGAGCATCTTCCATACAGGAACTCTGATCCCTACATAAGGGAATTCAATTCAATACAGAGCATCCAGGGCTTCCCAGTTGGCTCAGTGGTAAAGAATCCACCTACAATGAAGGAGGCGTAGGAGATGCAGGTTCAATCCCTGAGTTGGGAAGATCCCCTGGAGGAGGGCATGGCAACCCACTCCAGTATTCTTGCCTGGGAAATTTCATGGACAGAGGAGCCTGGTGGGCTACAGTCCACGGGGCAACAGAGTCAGACATGACTGATGTGACTGAGCACAGCGCATACAACTCTCACTAAACCCCTCTCTCCTCTCCAATTCTCAGCATCCCCAAGCGCCCAGGAGCTTTTCACTATTGAACCTGAGAAGTTACTCTGTCATCTGTGCTGTCCACTCCCACCATCCTTCTCCCTTGACTACTTCTCTTTTCCATAAACCTTCCCATGTATCACTCCACCACACCAAATATCACAAAGTCTGTGCTACAAACTCTGTTTTAGGCAAGAAAAGACCAAAGGCTATGCCTAAATGTCATGCTTTCATCTGAAACCATTCTTCCAATTCCTTACCTGACTCTAAGCTCTGTGGTCATCAAGCTCTGCATGTTCTTCAGCACCCAGGAAAACTGTCAATATTCATAAATCCGACCTTATTCTTTTTCAAGCCTCCTTTATCTGCTTGAGGCCTGTTGCTAAGCTCCAGGTTCCTGATAGAGGTACATACTTACTTCACACCCAAAGAAGAATACCCAGTAAACAACATTTATCATGTCCATAAAACTACCTGGTCTGCCATCCTTGAAATGACCCTCTCAGCCTACTCCTCTTCCTCTGCCTCCAGCTTCCCCACTCTTAGCATGTACTTGGAAAAGATGCTGTCATACAATTTCATAATATAACACTTTCTTAACTTTATTAGAAGACTAAGATAAATTCTGAATGAAAACTGGCAAATATTAAGAGGAAGGAAAAAGAGAAAATTAGGTAACAACTAGTGCCAAAGGTCTGTTTTAAAAAGGTCCTAAAAGTGTTTACGAACTTCCCTTTCAGTAGACTTATTTGGCAAAATATATTAAAAGTTCTATGAGTACAATTCCCTCAAGAACTCTTAGTATTCACCTGGAAGTGAGGACCAAGCATAATGTCCTGCTTGAGCGTCCTGCGGAAGACTGTAAGTACTTGTGGCCTAGTTGAAAAGAGAAATCCACTCTTGTGGATCATTTCCAAATTTGGCCACCAAAAATTTCCTTATTCTTGTATACACATGGCACTCCTCCCATCAAGAGGTGGACCCATTTTCTCTTGGACTGATCTTGTAATTTGCTTTGGCCAGTAGAATGAGGCAGAAGTGACTTCTAGTACTCCTAAGAACCACAAGAACTTTAAGACCTTAAGAAGAGTTGTAATTTCGGCTTTTGCCTTTCCGGGAATCAGTTGACAGATTAAAAATCTCAGGCTAGGCCACTAAATGAGAAGAAAGAGGCCCAGCTATTCAGCCCCCAACCACTCCAGCTGAATACAGGAACATCATATCAAGCAGAAGAACTACCCAGCGTAGCTCAGGCAACTCAGAAAACCCATGAGAAATACTAAATTGCTATGGTCTTCAGCCACTTAAGTTTTTTTTTTTTTTTTCAGCCACTTAAGTTTTGAGGGAATCTATTATACTGCCATAGAAAACTGAGATCTGTTTATCAATTCAACCCACTTCAGTCAAGGATATCAACATATCTGGATCCCAGATAACCTCTTAGTGTTCCTAGTTTTTATGTTTGAACTGTCCTTTTGTTATTGGAGTGTTCTATATTGATCTCAACCATGCAGGAAGCCTGGCGTGCTGCAGTGTATGGGGTCGCAAAGAGTCGGACACAACTGAGCAACTGTACTGATACATTCCAAAGAGTTTCAGTTTCAAATATTATGCCCCATTGTTTCCATAAGAACAGTCAAAGTTATTAGAGCTTACTTTGAGTTCACAAGCTCTGACCATTTTATCTATATTACTCCTTTAATATAGTTACTCCTCTAACTTCCTCTTCGATTCCAAAGATACTTTGGATTTTATTATTGAACTGAATTTTAAATTTTACTTTCAAAGAGTCCTGTGCCTATATTTGCTATGATAATTTCCTCTTGAATGTGTTTTGCAAGTTTATTCATGCTTTTCAAATGTAAATTCAATGATGTGAGAGCAACGTGTATTCAGACAATAGCATTCATCAGATGTCACCAGTGAAATGAAAAGATTCTCCAGGGATTCAACTCTAGTCCTTCTCTCTTCCTTACACTATAGAATCTCAGCATGGCTTTATCAATGTCAATGACTTAAAGTAGCATTTGTAAAATAATGACTCACAAATCTAGACTTTCCATTTGGACTTCTCTCCTTAAATTCAGATATCATTCCAACTGCCTATCAGGTAACTCTACTCAGATGCTCTACAGGCTTCATAAACTCGCCGTTCTCAAAATGGAATTCATTGTCCCCCAAACTTATCCTTCCTTCCTTAATCCTTCACTCAATGAATGATAGCAGCATTCTTCCAGAAATCTGGTGTCAGGAAGGAAAAAAATTCCCCTCTACCTTTATAGGTTCTTCTGACTGGTTTAAGAACTAAACTGACATGAGGCAGATTAATAAGAGAAAATTAAACAGAAGTTTGATAGCATTTATACGTGGGAGAGACCCAGGAAAACTGAGCACCTCATCAAAATGGCTGAAACCCTCAAATTTTGTGCTATCTTCAGCTAAAGATAAAAGAAGATGTTGGGGGTAGGCATTTTGGACATCAAAGGGGAGAAAGGCAATTGACATGGAGATGGAAAAGCAAACATTTTATAAACAAAGGTTTGTTAGGCCATGCAGAGACATTGGGACAGAGAGAAGAATTTTAACAGATTTTGCTTCATTCCTCCTTGTCTACATACCTGGTTCATACTATAGTTGTCTATAGAGATAGTTTCCTTCCTGGAACAAGTCTTCTATCTATGATCTTTAGGCAGCTAGAGGGAAGGTCAAAAGTTCCTCCTGAGTCTTTTGAGCCTTGACTGTTTTCAACTCAAAATGATCCACATGTCAAACAGATATTTGGGGGTAGCAAGTTTTGTTCCCCCTACAAATGTGGGTCTCCCCCAGCAGACCAGAAGTCCTAAGATCCATTCATCCCTACATCTCCAAATTCTAACATATGATCTAATATATTGTAGTGCCCTGTGTTTCTTTTCAATTAATAATTGAATGAACAATATTTCCACCTGGTTCTATTAACCCCAATAAGAAATATCACCCCTGTCTAAGCCAACCAAATGTGCCAATACTTTCAGCACCACCTAGTCATGTTCAAGGTAAGACTTCATGAGGAACCTTGTTACCACAAGCAGGAGGAGTAGGAACCAAATGAGCCACCACTGGCCACATATGCTTGGGAAAATCTTGGCCTCTACATGCCATGACACATAGCCTTCCTTACATGGGCTTGCCAAGTGGCACTAGTGGTAAAGAACCAGCCTGCCAATGGAGGAGACTTAAAAGACACAGGTTCGATCCCTGGATGGGAGGAGATCCCCTGGAGGAGGGCATGGCAACCCACTCTAGTATTCTTGCCTGGAGAATTCCATGTACAGAGGAGCCTGGCAGGCTACAGTCCATGGGGTTGCAAAGAGTCAGACGTGACTGAAGTGACTTAGCACTCACACGCACCAGGACTAACAGAATACCTTTGAACCGGTTGCATGATGGACCCACTGCCTCAGTGCCTGAGCCCTACTGAATCCAAGCTCCTTTCTGAGCAAAACACATCACCTTCCTAATTACAGGAATGAGACCTCTTCCCAGTCACTCATGCTGCCATGCCCCCAAGATATTCTTGTAGTTCACAGTTGTATAATATCAAATGCCTCTATCTTATGGAAAACAAGTTTTTTTAAAACATTTTTTTTCCTGATTACAGAAGTCCAGCCAGTTCTAAGTAGTTTAATGACAACTCAGTTCAAATCTATGTCCTTTTTAATGCACCGTGTTGCAGATGTTAATCCCTCTTTCCTTTTGGGTCACATATACAAACCCATGTCCTTCCTGGTTCATAATGCCCCTCTTCCTCTCTCTGTAGGCTCCTGGAGGTCCCACCTGCTTCAAACCCAAAACAGTCTGGGTCACAGGTATTTTCAGTTTGTCTTGCTAGCCTAAATGTCTTTCACTTTCTTGGAAAGATCATGACCGACAGTTTTGTGAAAAATATTTTTAACATTTATGTCTGTAATAACTGCTTTTTTATTCAAGACTAATAGCATCTTAAATAATTATTTGATCTGGCAATTTCTTTATGAAATCAAGCACAGTTTCAGATATATATGAAATATCCTCTGGGTTTATCATTCTAGACTCTAAAAAGTAACTATTTTTTTCATTCAAAAACATTTGCCCTTCTGGAGTTTGGGGTGATTATAGTGGATTCATTCAAAATATTCTATTAATACAGCACTTCCCATTTCATAACATCTGAATAAAAAAGTAATTTAATTTCCCTGAAAACAATTGTTTGCATTAAAATTCATTATATCTATTTACATAATTATAGCGAAAGCTCAATGAAAACCACCAATCTATTTAACATCTTCTGCTTGATGAAGCACATTAGAACATGAATATACAGTCAAAAGACAGGTTTCTTTTATTACCAGGCTATGTTACGCTATTTCTATAACAAATCTTACCGCCCTCTACCCATCCTTTGTCTTTATATACGTAATTTATAAAACTATGCTATTATAAGTTGAACTAGGGAGGGAGATTTAACACTTGTGAAATGTGGATTATAAATAAATCAATGCCAATGTGCTATCAGCAAAGGTCTTAACATATGTTCTTTCCTTAATAAAGTAAAATAAACATATTAATAGTTTATAAAAGAATGGATAACACTCAAACATCAGAAAAAAATAATTCAGTCTGGCAAATCTTTTCACTTAAGTCCGAAAGTAATCTTTGGATTTATAAATTTAACACAATCCCTATCAAAATTCTAGCTGCCTTTTTTTGTGTGTGCTTTTTTAGCAAAAATTAACAAACTGATCTTAAAATTCATATGGAAATACAAGGGACCCATAATAGCCAGAACAATCTGAAAAAGAAAAACAAAGCTGGAGAACTCACATTTCCCGATTTCAAATTTTATTACAAAGTTACAGTAATCAAGATAGCATGGTACTGGCATAAGGGCAGATATATAAATTAATGGAATACAATTTAGAGCCTAGAAATATGCCCTTACATTTATGGTCAACTGATTTTTTATAAGGGTTCCAAGACAATATGAAAAAGAATTAAGTTGGACCCCTACCTCACACTACACAGAAAAATTAACTTAAAATGGATCCCTAAGAGATAAAACCATAAAACACTTGGAAGAGATCATAGGAGCACATCTTCATGACTTTGGGTTAGAAATGATTTCTCATATATGACACTAAAAACACAAATGACAAAAGAAAAAAGTAACAAATGGGACGTCATCAAGATTAACAAATTTGTGCTTCAAAGGAGACCATTAAAAAAGTGAAACAACCCACAAAATGGAAGAAAAACATTTGCAAATCACATATCTGTTATCTAAAATATGTAAAAATCTCTTACCACTCAATAATAAAAAGACTAGTAACTTATCTAAAAAATGGGCAAAGGATTTGAATAGACATTTCTCCAATGGAGACATACAAATAAGCAATAAGCATCATCAGTTGCCAGGGTCCAGCCTCGGCAGGATCCAGGGGATACCCTCAGGATGAACGGCATCGGGGAGGGAGGGAGGGAGAGAGAAGACACGTGAGACCAGCCTTGATAGGGCCAAGTCTGTGTTTTACTTTTTGACTACCGGTTTTATACCCTTTCACAGAACATTTTCAAGGTACAAGATACTTACTCATGATTACACAGGATTAGTATTACATCATTTTGTTTTTTTGGGAAAGCAGGATGTTTTTTGCTTTCTAATTCAATAGTAATTCTTAGCACATGATCTTCTGGTCTTGGGGCTATTAACATTTTATGCAGGTCAGGTGATTGTAAACCTATTTTCCATTTTTATGGTGACCTTAACTGAAAGGTAGCAGTCTCATAGGGAAATAGTACAGAGTAGAATTATATCCTTGTTAATACAAAAATTAATCCTTCTGCAAAAGTTATCAGTTGCGTTTATCTAAGAAGTTTACCCCATACTGACTCTGCGACTTTGGTGAGGCAGCTTCTGCCTAGCACTCCTGGCTGACAATTAACAACCATCTCATTGTTACCACACTAGGGCTAAGTCCTTATTTCTCTAGATCTTTAACTATATTAACAATGGTTTCTATAACACAACCTTAGCACATTAAAAGCAAAAACACAGCAAGCAAAACACAGCAAGCAAATGTCAACCCAATAACCACCTATAGAATAATTTTTCTTATGTTTTTTAATAGGACTCCTTTACCCCTTAAAAAGGCTCTATGTCTATTAGGGCTTTTATATAATCAGGTTCTTTATGCTATTTTATGATTAGGATATTATAAGCAATCATGCATATTAGTACCAAGGGCATAAATGCATTTGGCTAACAAACTACCAGCAAAGGAGTTTAAATTAAAACACTCCTTTCACCCTGGATAATCTCATAAAATACCACCACCTGGGAAACTTATTGATTAAAGTTCTAAGTTGATTCTTATTTGGGAAGAGATCAGGGAAGGCCTTCTGCCTGTGTCAGAGAAATTAGGGAGTAGTCCATTGAGGCAGGCATCAGAAAGACAGATATCATCTTTAAGGTGAGCGCTGGGGGCAGCTTTTCGAAATCCCTGAAAACCTGATCTGCCTTGCCTGTCAGGCTCTCTCCTCGTGACCTTGTCCTTTTCGAAACCCCTGAAAACCTGATCCGCCTTGCCCATCAGGTTTTCTCCCTCATGACCTTGTCAGGGGTAGGGTCTCGTGTGTTGGCTTTTTCGAAACCCCTGAAAACCTGATCCGCCTTGCCCGTCAGGTTTTCTCCCTCATGGCCTTGTCATGGGTAGGGTCTCGTGTGTTGGCTCGCGGCAATCAGTCATAAGGGAAATGTAAATCAAAACCACAGTAAGATATCACTTCATACCCACTAGGATGGTTATAATCAAAAAGATGGACAATAACAAGTGTTGTAGAGGATGTAGAAAAACCAGAACTTTCTCACACTGCTGGTGGGAATGCACAATGGGAATGCTTTGGAAAAAGTTTTACCGTTCTTCAAAGAGTTAAACATTGTGTTACGATATGACCCAGTCATTTTACTCTTGGGTATATACCCAACAAAAATGAAAACATATTTCCACATAAAAACTTGCACGCAAATGTTCATAACAACGCTCTATCAAAATAAGCAAAAAGTGGAAATATTCTAGATGTCCATCACCTGATGAATGGTTTAAAATTTGATGCATCCATTTTTTCAGTGTTCTTGGACCCAATTCCAACGTGTGTCAGTTTCCCACACAACACCACACAATTCTTGGACACCAGCAGTGTGCTCGAAAACTCAACTCAATTCCATCACTATCTGCTCAGAGATAGCCTCAGAGTCCACAGGTTAGAGGTTCAGTCCTACAAGAAGGCTCCTGTCCTCCACTCCAAACACCATCTGCAACCCCAGGTTATCTGTGCTTCTGAGCAACTGACTATAAATCAAACGTCTCCATGACTCCCTCCTTGGATTCAATTACTTTGGTAGAGTGGCTCACAGAACTCAGAGAAACGTTTTATTTACTAAAGCATCAGGATATTATAAAAGGATAGAATTCAGGAATAGCCAGATGGAAGAGTTGCATAGGGTGGGGGATGAAGAAAGGGCACGGAGCTTCCCTGCCCTCTCCAAGTGTCCTCCTACTCTCCCCAAATCTCCATGTGTTCACCAACCAAGAAGCTCTTCAAACCCAATCCTTTTGGGGTTTTAAGGAGGCTTCATTACATAGGCAGGAAACCATTAACTAAAAGATTTAACTCAATCATTGGCCATTGGCAATTGATTCAGCCTCCAGCCCTACCCCCTTCCCAAGAGATCAGGGGTGGGACTGAAAGTTCTAACTCTCTAATCAAGTAGTTGGCTCCACTGGCACCAGTCCCCATCCTTAGGTGCTTTCCAAGTCATTTCATTAACATAACAAAGACCCTCTGCTACTCTCATCAGTTAGGAAATGTCAAGGGTCTTAAGAGCTCTGCAAGAAAACAGCTGAAGACCAAATACATAGTTCTCCTAACTCAGCATATCATATCCATGCAATGGAATATAATTCAGCAACAAAAAGAATGAAATACTGAATAGTAGAAACATGCAAGGGCTAATGAAAAATCCACTCAGAAAATACCACATACTACATGATTCCATTTATACGAAATATCTCGAATAGGCAAACCTATAGAGACAGAAAGCAAATTAGTGATTTAGTGCCGGGAAGGACAGATGGGGTGAGTAATGGGAAGTGACTATTAGTACAACCCAGATTTCTTCTAGAGGGAATGAAAACTAGATTGTGATTATGGTTGCACATCCTGGGACTATAAGCAAAAAATGAATTATACACTTTAGGTGAATTGTGTGGCATGTGAATTGTATCTCAATCCAGCTGTTAAAAAGAAAAAATTAAAGTAATCTTTATCCCATCTCATGTCAAAAGTCATTATAAAATCTGAATTAGGAAATAAGAATTAGGAAAGGTTTATGAACTTCCTTTTCTTCCCTTAATAGTTTTGATCTTTAGCTGAACATTTTGTAACTGAAGTGTCTGCTAAGTTGATCCTATCCCTCTCCCCAGTGCTAATTTCATCTAACTTCCCTTCATCTGTTCTTTCCCCCACTGAGATCAGTACTCTTGTACTTAAACGATGCAATCCCAAACGACTCATTTATCTCTTGAGTGGCAAGCAGCATTGCCACAAGAAACCATTTCTCTCTTGATTTAGAAGACTTGGCCAGTCTGCAATCTACATTCTGCTTCCTGATAGACTGCTCAGATAATATTTCTTTACTTTTGTCGGGAAAACTTGTGAAAGACTTTGAAATGGACCCAAAAAATTATTTTCTGGGTGTGCCACTGGTACAGCTTTCCAGGTTCTCTGATTCTATAGAGGCTTGTGCCTTTCATTGTCTTTGAGATATTTTACAACTCTACGCACTATTTGTTGTTGTTTAGTCTCTAAGTCATGTCTGACTCTTTTGTGACCCCCATGGACTGTAGCCCACCTGGCTCCTCTGTCCATGGAATTTCCCAGGCAAGAATACTGGAGTGGGTTGTCATTTCCTTCTCCAGGGGATCTTCTCGACCCAGGGATCTAACTTGAGTCTCCTGTATTATAGGTGGATTCTTAACCGCTGAGCCACCAGGTAAACCCTTTTATTGTGTCATAGCTGGCCATATAATGTTAGCACAATAGCTAATATACAATTGATGCTCAATAATTTTTTGTTAAATAATCTTTTTTCCCTTTTACTACATACCTGGAAGTCATATCTATCGTCAGAGGAGTCCCCTGATGTAGTTAGTTTGTGTCTTCCTAAATCAGGTCTGTGTTGTTGGCACTGCCTTTCACCAAGAATACCACACACACAGCAGATCTGGCCTCAATTCACGTGATTTGAGGACTTGCATTCTACACATGAACTCCATTATTTTCAGTCTCAGTAAAAATGTCAAAATAAACAATTCTATAATTGAATAGCACACTGGTCAGCCCACTGCCCATCTCCCCAGTCATCACTAGCAGGCATGGGAGGATGGTACAATTTCCCATCTAAGAACTTCATTGTGACTTTGTAAGTTAATTTCCAGTCTTCATGAAGCTAAAGGAGTTGTTATTAAGAGTATTGGTGATTCAGCCTTTTCTCATTCTTAGCAGGTTTAAGGCATAAAAAGAAGGCAAGGGGTGGATGCATAATAAAATGAGGTGCTAACTCTATTATAAAAAAAGAAGAGCAGCTTTACAATTATGAGGCAGTAAAGAAAAGTCTCTCTTCCTCATCACCAAGTTTTGACTGTAATCTAGGAACTAAGGCTTGTCCTTAAATGATGTATGTTTACTCATTCATTCATTCAATCAACATTGATTAAACACCTGCTAGGGATCCGGTACTGTTGGGCAATGTAGCAGATACCAAAGGTGCCCTGAAGAGAATTCCCTTATAAGCTAAAGGACTGTCCCAATGGCCACTAAAGGACTGCACTCACCTGCATATCCTGGAGGTGCCAGGATGGGAGTGGGTAGATAAAAGACCCCAACTTCCTACTCCTCAGGACACTGCACCACAGCCTCTCTCAAAGCCTCAGAGGGCTTGGGCCTCTGTTGCCCACAGTGGTTTCCCGCTCATCCGTGCATCTTTTGATTGCCTTTCCACCTTCCCTTTCTTCCTGGAATCAACTCCAAAACAAACTATCTGCACCCTAATCCCTGCCTTGGGGTCTGCTTGGGGGGAAACCCAAGCTAAGCCAGAAAATGTCTGTATACACGTGTGTGTGTGTGTGTGTGGTTGTTACCAAACAAAACTTGGGTCCACTCTCCTGTAGCCCAGCAAAGCCAATCTACTGACACCAGGCTGTGGTGAAAGAAAGTACACCATTTATTGCAGGGCCAAGCAAGGAGAATGGGCAGCTTATGCTCAAAAGACCTGAACTCCTCAAAGGCTTTCAGGAAAGGGTTTTTAAAGGCAACATTTGGGGTGAGGGTTGCAGCTCATGGAATTTCTTTTGATTGGTTGACGGTAAAGTAACAAGGTTATGTTTCTGGAATCTTAATCATAGCCTTCTGGTTTAAAGGTCCTTCCTTCACAGGTTGTAATTCCCTTTAGTACTCTTTGACCCTTCAGGAAAGCCTGATTCACCTACAAATCTACTTGTGAGGGGGTGCTGTGAAGGGCAATGAGGAACAGGATCATGAATGGAGGTGAATCCTCACCACAGCCCTCCTCCTCCCTTCTGAGGACATTCTGGTTAGAGGCAGCAGTGTGGGTATATCCAGGAGGACTGCATTTTAGTACAGATCTTCAGTTCAGGTCATGCTCAGCTATGGTTCACAATGGCACAGCCAGTCACACAGCGCTTAGAGGATAACAAGAAGGGACCAAGGGAGCCTCCCCTATTTCTCAAATGCACCTGAGCAGTATTGCCCAACAGAAATAGAATGTGTACTTCAAATGCAAGCCACAGATGGAATTTAATGTTTCTTGTTAACATGTGAAATTTAAAAATTTTTTTAAAGGTGAAAATAATTTTAATTTTGTGTTTCATTTAAATAATATATCCAAAATATCATTTCAACATGTAGTCAATATAAAAATTACTATTGAGATCTTTTCCTTTCTCTTCCTAAGTCTTTGAAACCTTGTGTGTATTTTACATTTACAACACATTTCAATCCAAACTAGGCACAGTTCAAATGCTCAATAGCCACATGAAGTTCATGGCTACAGTACTGGATGTTGCTGGCCTAAGGGAAGGCGACCCTGAAAAAGAATAGGCCCTTAGATAATAACCCGTCATACACAATGTTTCATGTAGCAGCTTAACCGAGGCTCTCAGTAGCAATCAGAGACCACGACAAGCAGGAGTAAGCCATGGAAGAGGAATAAGTAATGAGCCAGAAGCCAACCCTCCTCTGAGAGATAATTGTGTGTGTAGGCAGCCCCACTGTCTGGGCCACATCTGCTGTGTCAAAACCCAATTTGGATTCCTACTTTCTACTGTGTCAGGAACAAGTTGTACTTCCTGGTCTCTTTATTTCCTGCTACTATTCCTTCTATAAGTTTCTTTTTAAAAATAAGAAAAAAAAAATCTTGACTCATTCTGCTTGTTTGCTGTGAGCCATGAAGTTCTTTGCCTCTGATCTGGGGGTCTTATACCTTCTGCCAGCATTCACGGAACTATGTGTAGGCTAGCTTGTTAGGAAGGTAAACTCCCAGCCCCTCTACAGTTCTTGATATTATCATCCCATCCTTCAACATCTAAGGAAGGTTCGACTCCTCCAATTTGACTTACTAACCCGTAGAGCTCTTAACACTTCTTATTTCTACCTAGTCTTTACCATTTACCATAGAGAATATTTTGTTTTAATTTTCCATGTGTCTATTTTAACATCTCCAACTCCCCACCACCAATGTTGCTCTATGCACAATATTCCTTTAAATGTTTGCTGACTCATTTATTTTTGCCCCATAAATATGAGACATTTTGCACCTTGTGATGATGGAGTCCTCCCTGCTCCTTTCTACCATAAGATATGAGGATGATGCACATCCTCCTTTCCTCCCTCATATGCTCTCCTTCCCTCAACCATCCTCACATCCTTCAGCATCCCTTTCTCCTAGAGTCACTTACCACACTTTCCTTTTCATAACGCTAAAACCCATCAACTCAGTGAAATCCAGCCTACTGAATCTGGAGTTATGGGACACAGAAGCTAAAGAAGATCACTTTTTAAAATGATTAGTGAATGCCCAGCACACATTCGTCTTCAGAATGCCTCAGGAAAAAAATTTTCCCTTCACCAAAGCAAATCCCTTTGGAAGGAGGCTGCACTATTGAGACTACAGTTAACAGGCCTCCACAGTCCTTTTCCTCATAGGAAAATGAATCATTATGGCATGAGTCCATCAGCAGACACAGGATGTTAACCATTTTATGGCAAGTAAAGTGGAAAGGAAAGTGAAGTCGCTCCATCATGTCTGACTCTTTGTGACTCCATGAACTGTAGCCTACCAGGCTCCTCCATCCATGGGATTTTCCAAGCAAGGGTACTGGAGTGGGTTGCCATTTCCTTTTCCAGGGAATCTTCCCAATCCAGGGATAGAACCTGGGTCTCCCACATTGCAGGCAGATGCTTTACCATCTAAGTCACCAGGGAAGCAAGTAATTACACCAGAAATTTTCAATTAGTTTAAGCTACTCAACACTTAACACTTCAAAAGGTACAGAAATAATTTTTTATTCTCTAGATTTAAGTGATTCTTGTCTTTCTTTCCTTCTTACCTCTTCTTTTTTCCCTCCCCTTCTTCCCTTTTTTCAAGCCCACAGCATTAAACATGCATTTTTCAGAGCTTTTCAAATTGCAATGGACAAATGTGTAATGACCTTACTGCCTGGATGGAATACATGGTAAGCAGCTCAGATTAATCTGTAATATCAAAATATTATAGATTTTCCTGGGTTTCCCTGGTGGCTCAGTGATAAAGAATCTGTCTGCCAATGCAGGAGATGCAGGTTTCATACCTGTGTGGGGAAGATTCCCTGGAGAAGGAAATGGCAACTCACTCTAGTAGTCTTGCCTGGAAAATCCCATGGACAGAGGAGCCTGGTGGACTACATTCCATGGGGTTGCAAAACAGTCAGACACGACTTAGAGACTGAACAACAAATAGGTTATCTCAGTGGCACTGAGTTGCTCACAGACCACGAGATTCGTCTATAATCTGATTAAGGGTAAACATATCTATGTGAAATGGAGCACTGTTGTCTGTAAAGGGAGTGGGAAGTTAAGGTAGATTGAACTGAAACTTCCCCTCACTGCCTGCCTTCATTATCAGGGTTAGAGGTAGGAAGAATACTGAACTTTAGAGAACTTCACTGTAGTGTGGTTCATCAACACTGTCATGGAGGGGTTGTACACTGAAGTTCAAGATGGGTAAGCACTTAATATAGCACTAGCATGTTAAGGAATAGCTCCAAAGCCATGTTGCTATGGATGGAATTCCAGCTAAACTATTTCAGAGGACAAGATGGTTGGATGGTATCACCAACTCCATGGAAATGAACTTGAGCTCTGGGAGATGGTGAAGGACAGGGAAGCCTGGTGTGCTGCAGTCCATGGGGTCACAAAGAGTTGGACATGACTGAGCAACTGAATAACAACAACATGTTGCTATTACTGGGCAATTTTCAAATCATCTTTGGAAGGTTATTAGGGCCCTAGGTGAAGAATGGTGTTCAATTTTTAGGAACCTAACAGGGAAATCATCTGCAGCTTGCCATTTTTTTTTTGCCCACCCCATTCATAGGACCAGAGCTTCCCATACTGTAGTACCAGCTGAAGGGGAGAGAAAAGTTCCTCACATCCAGTACACTACTAGGAAGTCTGAATTCAAAAGTCCCAAGAAGAGATAGGGGCTTTATTATTCTACACGGAGGGTTAGCAATCCCAAGGCATTTGCCAAAAAGGAGGCCTTCAATGGAGATGCTTTTAAAGAGAGAGTATTTGAGAGGTAGGACAGCTAGAGAACAAGGGGACATTCACGTACTCCAATGGCTTGGACAGTGAGCACTTTGCCTCTATGTATAATACAAGGACCAAGCAAGCCTCAGTCACAGTTCAGTTCAGTCGCTCAGTCATGTCCGACTCTTTGCAACCCCATGGACTGCAGCATGCCAGGCCTCCCTGTCCATCACCAACTCCGGGAGTTTACTCAAACTCATGTCCATGGAGTCGGTGACGCCATCCAACCATCTCATCCTCTGTCATCCCCTTCTCCTCCTGCTTTCAATCTTTTCCAGCATCAGGGTCTTTTCAAATAAGTCAGTTCTTCCCATCAGGTGGCCAAAGTATTGCAGTTACAGCTTCAGCATCAGTCCTTCCAATGGCTATTCAGGACTGATTTCCTTTAGGATGGACTGGTTGGATCTCCTTGCAGTCCAAGGGACTCTCAAGAGTCTTTCGCAACACCACAGTTCAAAAGCATTGATTCTTTGGCACTCTGCTTTCTTTATAGTCCAACTCTCACATCTATACATGACTACTGGAAAAACCATAGGTTTGACTAGACGGACCTTTTTTGGCAAAGTAATGTCTCTGCTTTTTAATATGCTGTCTTTGTTGGCCATAACTTTTCTTCTGAGGAGCATCTTTTAATTTCATGGTTGCAGTCACCATCTGCAGTGATTTTGGAGCCCAAGAAAATAAGGTCTGTCACTGTTTCCATTGTTTCCCCATCTATTTGCCATGAAGTGATGGGACTGGATGCCATGATCTTAGTTTTCTGAATGTTGAGCTTTAAGCCAACTTTTTCACTCTCCTCTTTCACTTTCATCAAGAGGCTCTTTAGTTCTTCTTCACTTTCTGCCATAAGGGTGGTGTCATCTGCATATCTGAGGTTATTGATATTTCTCCCGGCAATCTTGATTCCAGCTTGTGTTTCATCCAGTCCAGCATTTCTCATGATGTACTCTGCATATAAGTTAAATAAGCAGGGTGACAATATACAGCCTTGACGTACTCCTTTCCCGATTTGGAACCAGTCTGTTATTCCATGTCCAGTTCTAACTACTGCTTCCTGATCTGCATACAGATTTCTCAAGAGGCAGGTCATGATCATGACAACATATTCTTTTTCAAATGTTAATTCATTCCTCAATACAGGCAACTTGGCACACCTTGGAGATACTGTGGGTTCAGTTTCAGACAACCACAACAAATCAAATATCTCAATAAACTGAGTCACACCTGTTTTTTTGGTTTCCCAATGCATGTAAAAGTTATGTTTAAGCTATGCTATAGTCTACTGAGTGTTATATTCAATACATACCTCCATTACAAAATACTTCACTGCTAAAAATGCTAACCATCATCTGGACCTTCAGCTAATTTTAATCTTTTGCTGGTAGAGGGTCTTGCCTTAATGTGGATGGCTGCTGACTAATCAAGACGGTGTCTGCTGAAGACTGGGGTGGCTGTGGCAATTTCTTAAAATAAGACAACAGTGAAGTCTGCCACATAGATTGACTCCTCCTTTCATGAACAATTTATCTGCTGCTGTCTTACATAGGTACAATTCATGGTGCCCCAAACAATTCCAATAGTAACAAAGATCACTGATCACAGATCACCATAACAAATAATAATGAAAATGTTTGAAATATTTCAAGAATTACCAAAATGTAACACAAAGACACAAAGTGAACAAATGCTATTGGAAAAAATGGTGCCAACAGACTTGCTCAACAAAGGATTGCCAAAAGCCTTCAAATTGTAAAATACACATTATTTGCAAAGTACAATATAACAGGTATGCCTGTACATAGAATAGTGTTAAAAAGACATTATTCTGAGTCTCCCTTGTGGCTCAGTAATAAAGAATTTGCCTGCCATTGCAGGAGACACGGGTTAAATCCCTGGTCCAGGAAGATTCTACATGCCATGGGGCAACTAAGTCCATGAGCAACAACTACTGAGCCTGTGCTCTGGAGCCCAGGAACCACAACTACTGAGCCCACACACCTAGAGCCTGTGCCCCACAACAAAAGAAGCCACTGCAATGAGAAGCCCATGCACCATAGCGAAAAGAGTAGCCCCTACTTGCTGCAACTAGAGAAAGCCCACATGCAGCAACGAACACCCAGTATAGTCAAAAATAAATAAAAACAAAAAATGAGGCACATAGCCTAAGAATGAAGTGGAAAATCAAGGAGAATGGAAATGGGAACAGAGTGGGCAGTAGAAGTTTCCAGGTTTGTCAGCAAGAAAATCCATCAAACAATGTCAAACAGCAAACCAAAACAATGTCAAACAGCAGACAAAGCTAGAAGAACTTCCACACCATTGGTGTAGCAGATGCCATCTGCAACCCACCCATATCCCCGTACTTACCACTTCCATGCACACCAATCTGGCTTCTAATGCCCGTACCTGCAATTCTCTTCCATGAACTTTCTTTGGCTGCCAGAGCAGCCCCTTCCACTGGAGGTGTTGAGGGATTAACATCGCCCGGGGAATAACAAGAGTGGGTGGATGAATATGCCAGCTCTCATACCTCTCAGGAGAGCTGACACTGAGGTGTGTGTTCTATATTGGTTTCCCAGGATCTCCTCAGTGATACTGCACACAGGTTGACCACAGTCATAACTAGCATAATCTCCCATCCTGTATTTGCTACCTTCTTTTCTCCAGCTCACTTCCCCACTCCCCAGCAGTGTTTCTTAGAATTAACTCACTAATTTGCACAGAATTTTGGTCTCAAGATCTTCTTCTTGAGGGAACCCATACTAAGAAAACAGCCTATCCTATGAAACTAGAACAGTGACAAACCTGTATTGGTGTCATCTAATTCCAATAAATTCATGTAATAGAATTCATTCAAGAACTAGTCTGCCAAACATCAACACGAATCAGCTATAGGTATACATACTGATGTTTGGCAGAAACCATCACAATACTGTATAGCAATTATGCTTCAATTAAAATTAAAAAAAAATAACTAGTCTGGAAAAGATTAGTTTCTATATCACCCATTTCCTGGGTTGTACTAGGTAGTGGAAAATCTGCAGAATGTGACCCGTATCTCACCCTCTCTCTTCCCTATATTCCAGGCCATGCCCCACTAAGTTATTTCCAGGAATCTCTAGAATGTGTCTCATGTATGCTGCAAACAAACCAGTCAGGACCCTGCCACTTGAGCTGGCTCTATCCCCTGCCCAATGTCCTCAGTAAGGGGTCACCATCCCCAAAGAGGCAAGAATATACAATGGAGAGAAGACAGTTTCTTCAGCAAGTGGTGCTTGGAAAGTAGGACAGCCACATGTATATCAACAAAGTCAGAACACATTCTCACACCATACACAAAGATAAACTCAAAACTGCTTAAAGATTTAAGTATAAGACACCATGAAACTCCTGGAAGAGAATATAGGCAAAACGTTCTCTGACATAAACTGTACCAATGTTTTCTTAGATCAGTCTCCCAAGGCAATAAAAATAAAAGCCAAAATAAACAAATGGGAGTTAATCAAACTTAGAAGCTTTTGCACAGCAAAGAAAATCATAAACAAAACAAAAATACAACCTATGAACTGGGAGAAAATATTTGCAAATGATGTGACCAACAAGGGCTTAATTTCCAAAATATACAAACAGCTCATACAACTCCACAACAACAACAAAACAAACAACCCACTTGAAAAATGGGCAAAAGACCTAGGGAGACATTCTCAAAGAAGACACACAGATGGCCAATAGGCACATGAAAAGATGCTCATCATCGCTAATTATTAGATAAATGCAAATCAAATCTTTTTTTGTACAGTTCTTCTGTGTATTCTTGCCACCTCTTCTTAATATCTTCTGCTTCTGTTAGGTCCATTCCATTTCTGTCCTTTATTGAGCCCATCTTTGCATGAAATGTTCCCTTGGTATCTCTAATTTTCTTGAAAGGATCTCTAGTCTTTCCCATTCTATTGTTTTCCTCTATTTCTTTGCATTGATCACCGAGGAAGGCTTTCTTATCTCTCCTTGCTATTCTTTGGAACTCTGCATTCAAATGGGTATATCTTTCCTTTTCTCCTTTGCTTTTGGCTTCTCTTCTTTTCACAGCTATTTGTAAGGCCTCCTCAGACAGCCATTTTGCTTTTTTGCATTTCTTTTTCTAGGGGATGGTCTTGCTTCCTGTCTCCTGTACAATGTCACAAACCAAAAAAGATCTTCATGACCCAGATAATCATGATGGTGTGATCACTCACCTAGAGCCAGATATCCTGGAATGTGAAGTCAAGTGGGCCTTAGGAAGCATCACTATGAACAAAGCTAGTGGAGGTGATGGAATTCCAGTTGAGCTATTTCAAATCCTGAAAGATGATGCTGTGAAAGTGCTGCACTCAGTATGCCAGCAAATCTGGAAAACTTAGCAGTGGCCACAGGACTGGAAAAGGTCAGTTTTCATTCCAATTCCAAAGAAAGGCAATCCCAAAGAATGCTCAAACTACCACACAATTGCACTCATCTCACACGCTAGCAAAATAACGCTCAAAATTCTCCAAGCCAGGCTTCAGCAATACGTGAATCGTGAATTTCAGATGTTCAAGCTGGTTTTAGAAAAGGCAGAGGAACCAGAGATCAAATTGCCAACATCCGCTGGATTAACCAAAAAACAAGACAGTTCCAGAAAAACGTCTATTTCTGCTTTATTGACTAGGCCAAAGCCTTTGACTGTGGATCACAATAAACTGTGGAAAATTCTTCAAGAGATGGGAATACCAGACCACCTGACCTGCCTCTTGAGAAACCTGTATGCAGGTCAGGAAGCAACAGTTAGAACTGGACATGGAACAACAGACTGGTTCCAAATAGGAAAAGGAGTACGTCAAGGCTGTATACTGTCACCCTGCTTATTTAACTTATATGCAGAGTACATCATGAGAAACACTGGGCTGGAGGAAGCACAAGCTGGAATCAAGATTGCCCGGAGAAATATCAATAACCTCAGATATGCAGATGACACCACCCTTATGGCAGAAAGTGAAGAAGAACTAAAGAGCCTCTTGATGAAAGTGAAAGAGGAGAGTGAAAAAGTTGGCCTAAAGCTCAACATTCAGAAAACAAAGATCATGGCATCCAGTTCCATCACTTCATGGCAAATAAGATGGAGAAACATGGAAACAGTGGCAGACTATTTTTTGGGGCTCCAAAATCGCTGCAGCCATGAAATAAAAAGACGTTTACTCCTTGGAAGGAAAGTTATGACCAACCAGGACAGTATATTAAAAAGCAGAGACATTACTTTGCCAACAAAGGTCCATCTAGTCAAGGCTATGGTTTTTCCATTAGTCATGTATAGATGTGAGAGTTGGACTATAAAGAAAGCTGAGCGCCGAAGAATTGATGCTTTTGAACTGTGGTGTTGGAGAAGACTCTTGAGAGTCCCTTGGTCTCTCAAGGTTGGATCACGAGATCCAACCAGTCCATCCTAAAGGAGATCAGTCCTCAATATTCATTGGAAGACTGATGCTGAAGCTGAAACTCCAATACTTTGGCCACCTGATGGGAAGACCTGACTCGTATTTGAAAAGACCCTGACGCTGGGAAAGATTGAAAGCAAGAGGAGAAGGGGATGACAGAGGATGAGATGGTTGAATGGCATCACCGACTCAATGGACATGAGTTTGAGCAAACTCCAGGAGTTGGTGATGGACAGAGAGGCCTGGCGTGCTGCAGTCATGAGGTCGCAAAGAATCAGACACGACTGAGCGACTGAACTGCACTGAAATCAAATCTACAATGAGGTACCACCTCTTACCAGTCAAAATGACCATCATAAAAAATTTTGCAAATAATAAATGCTGAAGAGGGTGTGGAGCAAAAGGAACCCTCTTACACTGTTTGTGGGAATGTAAATCGGTCCAGCCACTGTGGAAAACAGTGTGGAGGTTCCTCTAAAAAACTAAAAATAGAGTTGCCATATGATCCAGGAATTCTACTCCTGGGCATCTATCAAGACAAAACTATAATTTGAAAAAATACATGCATCCCTATGTTCATAGCAGCACTATTTACAATAGCCAAGACATGGAAATAATCTCAATGTCCACTGACAGATGAATGGATAAAGATACCATACTTATACAATGCAGTATGACTCAGCCAGGAGAAAGAATGAAATAATGCCATCTGCAGAACATGGATACAGCTAGAGATTATCATACTAGGTAAAATAAGTAAAAAAGAGAAAGACAAATACAAATGCTATCACTTATATGTGGAATCTAAAAAATAACACAAATGAACATAGCTATGGAACAGAAAGACTCAGAGAGAACAGACTTGTAGGTGCCAAGCAGGAGGGGAGAGGGAAGGACTGGGAGTGTGAGATTAGTAGATTCAAACTATTATATGTAGGGTAGATAAACAACAAGGTAGGTTCAACTGTATAGCACAGGGAACTATATTCAATATCCTTTGATAAACTGTACTGTAAAAGAATATGAAAAATAATATATATGTATAAGCAAATTACTTTGCTGAAATTACCACAGCTTAAATTAATGGATTGTAAATCAAGTGTACTTCAATAAAATTTTTTTAAAAAATAAAACTAAATTAAAAAGAAAGGATCATCATCCCTTCCCTGGTGTTCTTATCACACTGAGGTTACACTGAGCTCCATAGGGAGGGAGAGGAATGCCCCCTGTCTTAGTCGTACTTTTGTCACTTGGGCACCTACATGGTATTGTGTTCCCGAGTCATGTAAGCTCTTTGTGAAAATGCCCCTCTGGCATCTGCTGCCTGCAGCCCCTTCAAGCAATTACCTCAATCATTGCCTGCAGCCCCTTCAAGCAATTACCTCAATCATGATCCCCTGGGGCCATTATGGAGCGCATCTCTAAGACTGGATCATGCTGCCCTCTCTAAAGTCTTTTTCCATAATCATCCCTCAGCTCTCTTAATCCCATTCCTCCCCAAACTCCTCTGCCTATAGACCTTTGGTGCCTCATTAGTTATCTCTTCCCAGAAATATATGAATTGCAGGGCTGCTCACAGCTTGGGCCTCAGCAGGGATTCACACTTCATTTATTGTCTAACACAGACACATACATATCATCCACACTCTCTATCTTCACTCAGTCCATCTCAAAAATCAGAGCTAAAATGACTTTGGGCCTGGAATCAATTGGATACAGTGATGAATTGGTCTGATAATTCCCATCATAAAACCAACTCTATAATGTGTGGTCACAGACTCAGTCACTTTTCATTCTGTTCTGTCTGAAATTCTGTAACCTCTTCTAAACAACATAATGTACCTTTACTTTGCCCTGGAAATTTTGCAAAGACTATTGGTCCAAAGTCATGAAGTTCTGACCTGATTAGATTTGAGTAGCTGATGGGAAAAAACAGAGGTCCAGGAGTTCTAAAGTATTTCAAGCAGAGTATAATTGGAATGTTAAGAAAAGATCAAGAGGTAACAAATTGAACATAAAAACACATGAAATCTGAAAGATGCTCAAATGCCACATCCTCTTTAAATCCCATCCTGTTCCCTTCACACACACACACCCGTAGTCATGCACGAGCACAAGAGACCACTCGCTCACTTGAACAGGCACATAGCGCTTGGCTCAACGTGGACAGGGTAGCATCTGATTCTTAAATCAGACTCTCTAGGATCAAATCTGTGACTTGGATGAATTTCTTGACCTCTATATGCTTCAGTTTCCTCATATGAAAATGAAGATATAGTCCTAATGAATTAACTATTTTTGAAGCTCTTAAAAGAGTAGCTCACAGAGTAAGCACTATATATATGGTATTTATTTTGCTATCTTCTGTTTTATTTTTCATTACCTGAACATTTGTCTTAACCTTTCTACCAGATTTTAGATGTCAGAGGACAGAAATCACATCTTCATATTAATATTTCTCTTGCATTTGCAAGATGCTTGACAGTAAATGTCCACAGAATTTGACATGATTTAGTGTCCACCAAAACTGAGGCCTCCTCCAGGCCCACAGGGAATATTTTTATTACAGCATGATGCCACAATGATGAAATTAATTCAGCATAACAGAAGTAGATAGAAATGAAGTTTGAAATAATATGCAAATGTAGGACTAGGATGAAGGATTTACTGACACTAAACCCAAGTAACGGAAAGGACCAACTGATGCCACCAAGATCCCTCTAACAATCCCAGCAACGCTTGAGGGGATCCTGTTTCCTTGTATTTCTCACAAGATAAGCCAGAATCTTCAAACTGGATACTCATCACAAAACTAAGAGGAAACAAACAATCTAAAAATTCATTAAAGTATAAGAAATGTGTGTATTTTGCATGTACCAAAGAATGAAGAGAAAGTGTTAGTTGCTCAGTCGTGCCCAACTCTTCACGACCCCATGGACTGCAGCCCACCAGGCTCCTACATCCATGGGATTTTCTAGGCAAGGATACTGGAGTGGGTTGCCATTTCTTCCTCCATGGATCTTCCTGACACAGGGATTGAACACGGGTCTCCTGAACTTCAGGCAGATTCTTTACTGACTGAGCTACCAGGGAAGCCACCGAAAAGAAAAGGCTCATCCAAATTTATCAAAGTTCCTTCATACATTGGAAGGAATGAAATACATGAATTCCTACTGCTCCACCACCTGCAATAACAGGGACCATTTATTTCATACTTATTCTGGGCCAAGCTATTTAAACATATATGTTGGTACCTTCCAGGTGATAGATTAAATACATATCTAATTTTGTTCCTTCCACCAAATTACACTAAACTTTAAAAAAAAATCCCTTTTTTGGTAAGTATGGGGAAAGAAGAAGAGAAAATAAATTTTTGAAAGTTGGCCAAGCAAGGTACTGGAGGACCTCTTTAAAAATACTACTCTTCAGAGTGAATTTGAGTGGATAGGCTAAGTAACTAAATTTATCCATTTCTGATTTCATTCACAGTGATATGTTCTATCGTGTGAAGCAAAGTTTTTGATGCCTCAATGGAAAAGTAATATTTAATGGCTTATCAGAAAATGTTAATTTAATTATGAGTGAAAGTAATTGTCTTTTTGTCAGCACCAATACATCATTTAAATATCTTTAGACGTCTGTGATTGTATAGGCAAAGTTCACAGCTTAGGGAACTATTAAAAATGTCCTTTGCTTGCTTGCTGAGTTGCTCAGTCATGTCCGACTCCTTGTGACCCCAGGGACTGCAGCCCCCAAGGCTCCTCTGTCCATGAGATTTCCCAGGCAAGAATACTGGAGTGGATTGCCATTTACTTCTCCAAGGGATCTTCCTGACCCAGGGATAAAACCTGCATCTCCCATGTCTCCTGCATTGCAGGCAGATTCTTCACCCACTAAGCCATCAGGGTAGCCAAAGATATAAGCTACTATGTCCAGCAAGTTTAAATAATCAGAAAGATTAGGTTGCAGTCCCCAAATGTATTTGCCAATAATGAAATATAATTTTTTATTTTTCACTTTTGAGATATAATTGACATATACACCACATAAGTTTAAGGTGCTTAATGTAACTAGCAAAATGATCTGATTTACATACATCATGAAGTGATTACCACAGTAAGTTTAGTGAACATCCATTGGAAAGATGATTTTTTAAAATAGCATGATGAATTATTTGATCCCCTTATGTTTAAAATTCCTAGTGGCCACTAAAATATGAGAAATATATTATCTGAATTAACAATCAGGTTTTTCGGTGGCAAGAAATTTTCCCTCTCTCTCATGAATAAATTTGTAAAAGTAGTTTATAGTCTAGAAAATAAGTTGGTCTACTTATAAATATATGTCTACTTTCTCAGTTCCTAACACCATCATCCTGGGTAAGTCTACAGATAAGACTTCAAAATGGAAGTGGAGCAGAATGTGCCAGCTCAAAATATGCCTCTTTGGTATAAAAATTATCCTGAGGCTGATTATTTTTAAGGAACAGCAGACACACAGAAGCAGCTCTGAAAAGAGAGCAGAAGTTGCTGTTTTGTCGGCGACATTTACATTTTAAGGGAAACCTCCATTGGTAAGGCCATTTCCCTCTCTGTACCAGGAAACGGAGGATGACTAAAACTCTAGAAACTTATTAATGGAGAAGGCTTGGAGGTCAGTCTGTATTAACCACCTTACTCACGTTTGCTGTACTTTTCCTAACATCCTCCCGTAACTGGCTCCCTTCTCCTAACATCTCCTTTTGTCTTTAGTTGGAGATGGTGTTTATAACAGCATGGGCCATGCCAGGGAGTTACTCAGTTCCTCTGGGTCTCTCCCGTCTATCCAGCAAGTGTACATGTCATCAAACTTCTGTTTGCTTTTCTCCTGTTAATCTTTTATCACAGAGAAGTTTCTTCCCTTGTGGCTCAGCTGGCAAAGAATCCACCTGCAGTGCGGGAGACCTGGGTTCAATCCCTGGGCTGGGAAGATCCCCTGGAGAAGGGAAAGGCTACCCACTCCAGTATTCTGGCCTGGAGAATTCCATGGGCTGTACAGTCCATGGTGTTGCAAAGAGTCAGATACGACTGAGTGACTTTCATTTTCACTTGTCAGCCAGGAACCTGGAAAGGTAGAAGGAAAATGAGTTTTCCTACCCTACAAAATAATATTTATTAAATATATATATATGCTGTTTCAATAGGAACATTTCTCACCACAAGTGATAATAAAGCCAACTCAAACTCGTTTATACTAAAAAGGGACATTATTGACTTAACTGAAAAGTAAAGGGAAGGAATTCTAGTTTCAGTTAAAGTTGTATAAAAAAATAACAGCAGGACTCACTACAGTCCATGCCTTGACTTGCTAACATCTATACACACCTTTCTTTTCACACCTAATTTTAAAAATGTATCCTTCCAACATTATGCAACTATTTGATGACCCACCAAAAATGTACTCACTCCCTTCCTAAAAGGATATAGCCCAATGTTAAGTCTCATTAAGTTATTATAATCAAGATGCCCGGGTGATGTCTCCCAGATAGGTCCACACGTAGCGCCTTGTCGTCTGTAAGTCTACGGAGAGAATCTTTAACCACCCCAACAGACCCAATATACAAAGGTTGGGGGGAGACCAGAGTATAAAACAGGACCATTGTTAGAAAAACAACTCCCATTTGGGGAAAAAAAAAAAGGAAAGGAGGAAAAAACCACAATGATTATGAGTAATATATTCTACTTGAGAGGGATCTCAACAACTCCCTTCTGTAGAGGGTTTTGCTCTCTGGGAAAACCCCCCTTATTCACTGTCCTCCATATATGCATCTGAGATGGGCTTTGGTGGGAGACTCTCCTTTTAAGGGGCTGCACCTTTAGCAGTTTGATCCCCATTGTTGCACATTTGGGAGACTGAACATGATGTTTCAGGCCAAACAGGAGATCACAGATTTTTGCTCACAGAATTAGGGTTTCACCTGTAATACAACCTTCTTAAAAGCTCAATTATATTTTTTGCTTATACTCACTCACTCAATTCTCTGAGCTAAGAACATTAAGTGAGAGATCTTATCAAGTCAGAGCCCATGAATTTCAGACCCTAACCAAAGAATGACTATCTTTCAGTAATAAATCTCAATGCCCTGCCTAGTCTCCAGTTTAATGACCTCCATCTTGATATCTGATTCAGAAAAACATAAAACAGTAGCAGGATTTGGAAGGCACAGGTTCTCTGGATCCCCAGGCTGCCTGTTCTAAACCTTTGTCGGGCAGGAAACACACTGCAGAAGATGCCCAAGAGGGGCAAGAACGTGGTGTGTTTCCCAGGCCCCAATTTCATCACCTACTGTTTCCTGCCTCTATTTCCACTTTAGCCTCAACCAGAAAATTCACCTTTTCCGATCTTGCATGGGTCATGATACACCGACTCTCAGACAACTGCGATTGCTGGCTGCAGGCAGAAAGACCTCTAATAGTAAAGTTCTGAAAACAGCCCCGAGTTGAGATGCTTTTCTCTTTCTTGTAAGAACTATCGGAGACCACACAAAAGCACCTGCATATTCCAGCCCCCTGACTTGTTTCCCTGCCAATTTCCCCTAATCTTCAGCCTCCGCACATAGAAGAGCTGAGTCCCAAGATGCCACGGGCAACAATTTAACCAACTGCTTTGGTAATGCAACACTGAAACTGCCAACTTCCTAGTCAGGGGTAGAGACAGCTCACATTCATCTTCATCACCCAATTCCACTTGGAGACTCTGTCACTCATGGTCCCCATTTACTGGTGTGTGTGTGGACTCTTACTCTGGGTAAGGTATTCAATAGGGCTAAGTAGAAACCACTTGACACACTAATTTACCACAAATAGTTCCTGTTTCAATTCAACTTTCCCATTACCCCATTTCAAAGAAATTTGGGGGAGCCCCAAGTGCCCTCAATTTGGGAGCAGGCTCTTCCAGCCCAACTTACTTTTTCCTTGCGAGATTTCTTCTGATTTTCCCATGTTCACATCCCTCCCACCACTCCCATCACAGATCTGCATTTAGGGTAGGGGTCCCCAAGCTCCAGATCTAATGCCTGATGATCTGAGGTGGAGCTAAGGTAATAATAGAAATAAAGTGCACAATCAATGTAATGCACTTGAATCATCCTGAAACCATCCATTCCCCAGCACCCCCCAACTTGACCCAGTCTGTGGAAAAATTGTCTTCCATGAAACTGATCCCTGGGGCCAAAAAGATTGGAGACCGCTTATTTAAGGTCCTCCACGAAACCTTCAGGCAGCAATCACCGTATTCCCTTCCCTCTTCATAATCCCCACCTCCCCCCACACACACAGGGAAAGTAAAACCCACATTGCAATCCCAGTAAGTAATGGCCTATTTATTGCTATACTTGGCTTCCTACCCTCACACATAAATAGATATCTAACGTGGTAGTTGAAAAGTCAAAAATTCAGTCAAGTTCTTTAAAATTAATAAAAGAGATCTATGCTATTTTTAAATTATTAATATGTAGCTGCTCTGTCTTTAGACCTAATCAACTTTTCAGCATCCCCTAATTGTAACTTCCCTTCGAAGATATGGATAAACAGGCAGATAAGTAGACAGAAGGACTAACTATATACCAGAAGAGCAACGAATTTCTGTAGGTTGTGGAATGAAGAGAATTTTTATTTTCTTCTGTTTTTCTATATTTTCTAAATTATCTGAAAAAATACTTTTCTTTTCACACACACACATGCCAAAAAAAAAAAAAATACAAGGTATGAAAATTTTTGAATAATTCAGCTAGCCCAAGAGATCTTTTCGGGTCATGGGAATCCTCTAAAATTACATTGTGGTGATGATTACAGAACTCTCTAAATTTACTAAAAATCATTGGATTATACGCTTTAAATGAATGGAGTTTATGGTGTGTAAATTATACCTCAATAAAACTATTAACAAAGAAATAATTTCCATTTGGCTAAATTTAAGGAGCAGTAATTCCATCAAAATGCCCAGGTAACAACCTCACAGAGAGGTGGCAGAAGATAATAAGGAGAGGTCAGATGAGAAAGTGAATACATACAAAGAAAGGAAGGGAGAAAGAGAGAAAGGAGGAAGAGAAAGCAGGTGGGAGGGAGAAAATTGCTCAGAAATTAAACAGGAGAGTCCTACTCTACCATAGCTAAAGACAGCCTAGCTGTACAACTCCACCATTCCCACTGTGTGGGATTTAGGCGGAACATCAGTGTATTGGTAAATGAACTTTTCTTGGCCCTCCAGCACAGCAGCAGAAGACTGGTACTTTGACGATGTTGATATAATCTGGACATTCTACCACCAATTCTTTCAGGTTATCCCATGTATAGCAATTTTGGCTTTGTGTCTTTTCAAAGACAAAGTGTGCACAACAAACAAAATGCTCTCATGGTGTTGCTGTATACCACATGGATACAAACAACTGGTTTTTTTTTTTTCGTCTAAATGGTTAAGTGCTATCGTCATACAATTTAACTCTAAGTTTCTTGAACATCTGTTGGATACAAGGAAATCCGTTTTTTATTTTGAGGGATGTAGAGATGAACAAGGAACAAGTACAAGTTCTTGTCCTCTAGGAATTAACTATCAAAGAAAGTAGATACATCCTATTTTAGAGGAGCTGCCACACTTTATAAAGAAGGCAAGGCTGGAATTTTGAATAGAATTTGAAAAGAAAGAGCTGAGGGAGGACCTTCCAACCTGGGAAACAGCATTCATGAAGGTACAGAAGATGACAGATTTAGGGTATGATTAGGAAATGGTGAATCATTTGGTTTGATTGCATGTAGGATTCATAAGCAAATGATGAAAATATTCATTAGGGTCAGATGATGGAGCATCTGAAGAGATTTTTTTTTTTTTTACTTTTTATTTTGTATGGGAGTATAGCCAATTAACAATGTTGCAATAGTTTCAGGTGGACAACACAGGGACTCAGCCATACATATATGTGCATCCATTCTCCTGAGGAGTTTGATCTCTTCTGCATATATAAAGTGGAGTCAGTGAAAATATTCAGAACAAACATATCTTGAGATACCAGTTTCTGTGACATGAAGGTGGTATGGTAGTTTAAAAGACATGTACGTGTCCATAAATTCTTTGATATGAATTTTGCATGTGGGAGGAAGATAAATAATTAGTGGCCAGAGGACAATTTGTGATGGCTTTAAAGATACATCCACAGATTCTTCAATACTCCTCTTCCCAAAAGATAAAACTTAATTCCCTCCCCTCGACTACGGGCTGTACTTAGTGACTCTCTTCTAACCAATATGGAAGGAGTGATGGACATCACTTTCAATGTTAGGTTACAAAAAGACTGCAACTGCCCTCTAAGGAGAACGTTCACTCTTTCCAATGGCTCTCTGGGAGAAGCCAGCTTCCATGTGCCGCGTGCTAAGCAGCCTGGGGGAGACATCCATGTAGTGAGAAACTGAGGCCTGCTAAACACCGTATGAGTCAACTTGGAAACAGATCTTTCCCCAGCCAAACCTCAGATGACTGTGACCCTGGACAACACCTTGATTGCAGCCTCTCAAGAGTTCTCCTGATCCAGAACCACCCAACAAAGCTGCTTCTGGGCTTCTGACCTGTAGCAAGTGGGAGCTTTAAGCCAAGTTTTGGGGGAGTGTGCTCTGCAGCAATGGATAATTACAAATGGCCTAGAGAGAAGAGAAAGTGGGAAAGGCAAAGAGCTACTTTAGGAGAGATGGCATTAGGCAAGGCAAGAGATGATCAAAATGTGAATCACAATAGTAATGATGAGTAGAGAAGAAGGGATCTATGCCCAGGGCCTGAGAGAATTTAACTGACATGATTTATGGGCTGATCAGATTGGGATGAGGTGCGGGGGAAGTACTACTCAGAGAGAAAGACACTATAATGTGCTTTCCATGTCCAGCTGAGGGGACCAAGAAGACAGCAATGTTGTTCATAAAAATGGTCTTCAGAGGAGAGAAGCACATAAGGGGCAATGGTGAGTTGACTGTGTTGCCATGTCTGTGTGTGTTCTCGTTTTCAACACACCGGCTCTGATACACCAGCTAACATCTGCACAGAGAGATCCAAAAAGCAATTGCAGAATCATACCTGGCACATTGAGGGCACAGCTGATTCAGACTAGAAATGGAGATTCAGCAAAAGGATCCATACTTTGAGCAGCAAGGTTTTAAGGCACCTTTCACGCTTTCAGTCCTGCCATTGCCTGAAAATAAGGGAAGGTTATTCAATATAATAAAAGCTCAAGGGGTCCATTGGAAGGGAATTTGGAAAACATATAAAGAAAATAAGAAAAGGAATGCTTCAGGACCCTTTGTCCCACTACTAACGACGTAGTGGCATAAGTAAGTGATTTAACAATAACATAATCAAGAAGCCAGAACTCAGAGAGAAAATAAATATGCATGACTTTCTTCCAACACCATATATCATGAACAGCTTCCTACAGAAGTCTGTTTTACCTGAGTGAAAATACACATTTGTATATTAAATAGAATACATCTACATAGCTAATTTATCCACTTAAATAATAACCTATGATGCTTTAAGGCAATATTTGAAAATACATCAAAGATCCAAAGTTTATATAGAAGACTCTAAGGAAAGAATTAAAAGCCTCAGGGAAAACCATGCAGCCAAAACTAGAACGATAATGAGCTAAAATTTCAAATTTTATTCTTGCATTTATTAACACATTCGGGCAGAAATGTTGCTTAGAATACATTTCTTTCAGTGCTTCTAATAGCCACGTCTGTCTTTCTCAGCCTCTGCCCACTGCAAGATCACAAGTCTCGCCATGCCCTTCTTAGGCCAAATAACCCTACAAGCATGCCTTCTTGCCACAAGGATCTTTATCTCTCTGCTTTCTCTGCAGTCAGTAGTGGTCACATTCATCCTGGAAATCCTGTGCATTCGACCATTTCAGCTTCAACAGCTGAGTCCCTCAGCACACAATGCCAGATTCAGGGAGCTAGATCATTATGGACAGTCCCCACACTAGAAGCTACAATTTAACTGGACAGTTTTTAATAGGAGACAGTTGTGGATCTCGGCTAACAAACTTAACTGTGCAAGAAAGGCCACATTTCTTTGTTGTCTTGAGGTCAAACTAAACTGGACTCTGAGCCCTAGTTCCTCCTGACTGGTAGGAAATCCAATCTGAATCATTTGAGCCCACCTCCCTTCCCTTTCCCCTGAGTTGTAAAATGTCCCACTTCCAAATCAGTCATCAATTATTAGTCTGAGGCAGTTATAGCTGAAAAGTCTAGTGACCCAAGAGTTACAATTATTTCCTACCTCCTGGGATGCACACGTTTATCAGTGAGTAATAAGGGCTGGAGGAAACCCCCTTTGCCCCTAGAAGCTGCCTCAGTGACAGCACCATAATCTTTGTTCTAGCTCATACGTTCCATCTCAGCCCTTTGCTGCCCCGACTCCACATTTACACCTAGGAAAACATCCAAATTCCTAAGCCCGTGTTGCCATATCATGCAGAATGTAGATAACACTTGTCGGGAGCTGAGGCAAGACTGAATATAAAGGGCAGAGTTAAGGAACCAGCCAGACTTTACACAGGGACCGGGAAGTTCATAGTCAAGGTGTAGGTAGAGGTCTTGAGCTAAATGAACAAGTCAGTGGAGGTGCCAGAAGACTTGGAAGAGTCCAATGGATTGAGCAGTCAAGAAGCTCATTTGGTCACTTTGATAAAAGCCATTCCCAAGGACTAATAGGAAGGGAAATCTGTTTGAAATAGGCTTAAGGATCTTTGAAAAGTGGAAAATGGACACAGAAAGTTTAGTCTGTTCTTTTGAAAATGTGAGAGCTGGAGGTGATTTGGAGGGCTCTGCCAAGGCTTGTTATAGTCTTTTTAAGATAACAGCAACTTGAGCGTCTTTAATAGCTATAGGGAAGGAGCCAGGTTGAACACATAAGCCAAGAAATATTAGAGGAAGCCATAGCTTTCTTCTAGTGGAGATATGAGGGAAGAGACTCAAAAGCATAGAGAAAAGGGTTTGTTTTTAGAAGGAGAAGAGAAAAGGATGCCCTCTATGAATAGAAGAAAGGAGGCAAGGGTGAAGGCCGACTGAAGTAAGTCTGAGGTCACACAGTGAGGCAGTTGTGGAAACTCACCGCTCAGAGCCTCTCTTTCCTCTGTGGAGCAGGGGACCAGGTCCCCTTGCTGCATGATGGGGTGGACAGTGGGTTTGAGGCATGAGGCAAAGATTTTAGCTTGTTTTTGTTCTTTATAAAAATATGCAGGACCTCACAAAATCTACTAATTATTCCTAAGAATTTGAGGATTTTTGTGGATTTTGTAGATACACAATCATAGAACCTAGAAGTAATGAGTTTTGTTTCTTCCTTTATAAAAGTACCTCATTTCTTTTACTTGCCTTATGCCATTGGCTACAGTTGGGCTTATATTAATTCTTCCAGCAGGGATTTCCACATCTGTGGCGACTATAAATTTCTCCACACCTTATATAATGCAGGTTTGGGGTTTTAGTTTCTCACAAAATATTTATTTTTCCTCACTCCAAACCACAGCTGGGACAGGATTGCTTCTCTCTTAGATCTATTGGTAGAGTGTTCTAGTTACCCTTCCACACAGGGCAGGCTTTCCTGGGGGGCAGCTTTAGTCTGGGATTCCAATTCCCCCTCCCCACCTCAACAGAGACCCAAGGACACCTCTCTTTATGTAAATACACTAGCCTCTGATGGCCCTAGGTATTTTTCTACATTGTGGATGTTGAACTTTAGCTCCTGCATGTGGGGTTCACATCCAGTCCTCTGGGACACCAGAACATCAGCTTGGCCATTACCTCAGATGTTCACCTCCCCCACAGTAGAGAAAAATACTTCCGGCATGCAGTGATTTTGTACGTCAAATATTTTGCAGACTTTTAACTTGGGAATCAGAAAGCCCAGAAAAGCCCAGGCAGAAAGCCAGAAAGCCCAGGCAGGTTAAGACAGCACATGAACTAGGTGGACAAGGTCACTTTGACTCTTGTTCAAACACAAAAACCTCAAGCACCCACATTTATCTGGTGGCAGAGCCAGGCCTAGAGACCAAGGGTTGTGGCTCTCAGTCCAGGGCCCGTCTGTGCGTCCCACATTGTGGCACGGATCTTGGAGCTGTGATGTATTGAAAACGTAAATAACTGTTCAGCGGGTAGAAACCTCAGGGGATAGACAATTCCACATTCAAAAAAGAAATGACTTGGAGAGCTGAAATTCACATCCATTATTCTACATCAGTTACTTCATCTCACAGTGGAGGAGAAGCAGCACTATGTGACCTTGCCTATCTGAAACTAGGAACTCTTTTACGGCAGCATATTTTGTTTGAGCAAAATCTTTTTTACCTAGTACTCACGGAGTCCTGATCTCATTTTCCAAAGTGTTCCCTCCAAACATCATCAGCTGAAAGAAATTTATCTCTTTCCATAAATTAATTTTGTAGACAATTTTTCATGAACAGCTACCTTGAAGGCTAACACTAAATGAGATACACTTATGCTGGCATCTACAATTTATCTTGCTTAATGGGCAATTTTGCTCTCTGGGAGTGAATTTTCATCTTCAGTAGGAGCAAAGCAACTTGGGAGTGAGGATGTATGTCAAACTGTCAAAGAAAAAAGCCAAAGAAACCCATGTAAACTAATCCAAGGACATAAGGACTATGAGAACCACTGGGCTAAGTTGCCACCTGATGTAAATTTTTTTTTAGCTCTACCCTTGTGATGAACTCTATGCATTATCTGTCAATTTGTTTGTTCACTGTTATAAGTGATATCTCCTAGCAAAGATTAGGAATTCCACCAAACAACCAGATTTATCAGGAAGATCTCAAAATCAGGTTATTAAATTCAAAAGTGCTCCCATGTCAAGTGCAAAAGAGCCGCTACTCCAGCCTCCTGGAGCTCTCCCTCCCACAGTGACAGGGCTATCCAGGTCTGGGGAGTCCCACGTGGGTACTGCCTGGACACTTGGTGCCTACTGGCCTTCCGGCTAGCACACCGCAACTCCCATGAACCAGCACCCATTCTGACGTGTCTTTTCAGCCAGAGAAGGCTCAGTCCTCAGCTGGGATGATGCCACCCCAGTTGGCAGTGCTGGATGGCAGTGGACAAATGCCCAGGGCCTCTCTCACCCCTAGGCTCTGCTGCTGTTGCTAAGTCTCTTCAGTCGTGTCCTACTCTGTGTGACCCCATAGACGGCAGCCCACCAGGCTCCCCCGTCCCTGGGATTCTCCAGGCAAGAGTACTGGAGTGGGTTGCTGTTGCCTTCTCCGCATCCCTTAGGCTCTGACCCACCCTCACAGGCTTGTACTCCCTTGTACTAAACCATCTCATTAATCTGGTCCAACTATAACTTCAGATTTTCTGGTTATTTTTAGTCACCATATAACATACTAAAATAATGTCGTTTTCTGACACTTAAATATTAGTGTTAACTAACTTCTAAAAAATAACTTTATCACTGAGCAGTTTTTATATAATACAACTCCCAAACTATTGTTTCATCTAGACAGTAATTTTTCAGTGACTTTGATTTTGTTCTTCACCTGCAATCAATGTTTCAGAAATGGAGTTCTTTGCTGCAATCATCGCTCAGGCATGTATTAAGTTCCTGGCACTGTATTCATACACTTAGTACAGGCAGACCTCAGACATTGCAAATTCAGTTCCATATCACTGCAATAAAATTAATACTGCAAAAAAGTGAGTCACACAAATTTTTTTGCTTTCCCAGTACATACAGTATACTGTAGTCTAGTAAGTGTGCAACAGCATTGTATCTAAAAATAATGTACATACCTTAATTTAAAAATCTCTATTGCCATAGATGGAACTAGAGATGATCATACTACATGAAGTTAGACAAAGAAAGACAAATATCATGTGATATAACTATATGTGGAATCTAAAAAATGATACAAATGAACTTATTTACAAAATAGAAACAGACTCACAGGCATAGAAAATAAACTTATGGTTACAAAAATGGAAAGGAGGGGACTAAACCAGGAGTTTGGGATTAACATGTACGCACTGCTATAAATAAAATAGATAACCAACAAGGACCTATTGTATAGCATAGGGAACTCTACTCAATATTTTGCAATAACCTATAAAGGAAAAAAACTGAAAAACAATATATATGTGTATAACTGAATCACTGTGCTTTATGCCTGAAACTAACACAACATTGTAAATCAACTATACTTCAAATCTTTAAAATCCTCTATTGTTAAAAAATGCTAACAATTATCTGAGCCTCCAGTGAGTTAAAGTAGTAACATCAAAGATCACTGACCACAGATCACCATAACAAATAAAATAATAATTTAAAAGTTTGAAATATTGCCTGAATTACCAAAATGTGACACAGAGCCACAAGTGAGCAAATCTTGTTGGAAAAACGACACTGATCGGATAGACCTGCTCCACTCAGAGTTCCCACAAAAGTCCAATTTACAAAAAGCAAAATCTGTGCAGTACAGTAAAGCAACATGCAATAAAACAAGGCATGCCTGCATAGGAATCAAGAAAGCCTTTAAAAAACAAAATCAAATAGCCTTTGACCCCAGGAACACAGACAGCTAATAACAACATAAGCAGAAATATTGATGATTAAAAAAACCTCCTATACATACACTATTTTATTGCAATATTACTCCCATCCATATATACATAAAGCACAAGGAATTCGGGAGCATTTTTACTGCCTTTGCTTAAGATATGAAGGATCATGGCTTTTCAAGCTCTAAACTCAGAGACAAGAGTGACAAACTCACCCAGAAATAAACCCACACACCTACTGTCAATTAATCTTTGACAAAGGAAGCAAGAATATACAATGGAAAAGAGACAATCTCTTCAGCAAGTGGCGTGGGAAAGTTGGACATGTAAAAATCAGTAAAAACATGTAAATCAGTGATGCTAGAGCATACCCTCTCACCATGCACAAAAATAAACTCCAAATGGCTTAAAGACTTAAACATAAGACAAGACGCCATAAAACTCCTAGAAGAGACCATAGACACAACATTCTTGGACATAAATTATACCAGCATTTTCTTAGGTCCATCTCCCAAGGCAATAGAAATAAAAACAAAAATAAACAAATGGGACCTAAACAAACTTCCAAGCTTCTGCACAGCAAAGGAAACCACAAACAAAAAGAAGACCTAGAGAATGGGAGAGAATATTTGCAAATGATGTGGCTGACAGAGGCTTAATTTCCAAAATATACAAACAGCTCGTGCAACTGAGCTTCCCTAGTAGCTCAGCTGGTAAAGAATCAACCTGCAATGCAGGAGATCTGGGTTCGATCCCTCGGTTAGGAAGATCCCCTGGAGAAGGCAACAGCCACCCACTCCAGTATTCTGGCCTGGAGAATTCCATGGGCTGAATAGTCCATGGGGTCACAGACAGTTGGAGATGACTGCACAAACTTTCATTTTCATGCAACTCAATAACAACAACAACAAAACCCAATCGAAAAATAAGTAGAAGACCTAAACAGACATTTCTCCATAGAAGAAATACAAATGGCCAATAGGCACATGAAAAGATGCTCATCACTGATAATTATTAGAGAAATGCAAATCAAAACTACAATGAGATACCATCTTACACCAGTTAGAATGGCTATAATTTTAAAAAGTCTACAAATAACAAATGCTGGAGTGGGTGTGGAAAAAAGGGAACCCTCTTACACTGTTGGTGGGAATGTAAGTTGGTGCAGCCACTGTGGAAAACAGTATGGAGGTCCCTCAGAAAACTAAAAAATAGAATTACCTTATGATACAGCAATCCTACTCCTGGGAATATATCCAGACAAAATTCTAATTCAAAAAGATACATGTACCCCTATGTTCACAGCAGCACTATTTACGATAGCCTAGACATGGATGCAACCTGAATGTCCCATCAACAGATGAACGGGTAAAGATTATATATACATACACACACATATGTATATTTTACATATATGTATAATGGAATATTGTTGTTTAGTTGCTAAGTAGTGTTCGACTCTTTGCAACCACATGGACTATAGCCTGCCAGGCTCCTCTGTCCATGGGGTTTCCCTGGCAAGAATACTGGAATGGGTTGCCATTTCCTTTTTCAGCAGATTTTCACAGAGCAGGGATCAAACCTGCATCTCTTACATTGGCAGGCAGATTCTTTACTGCTGAGCCACCAGGGAAGTCCATTATGGACTATTACTCAGCCATAAAAAAGAATGAAATAATGCCATTACAGCAACATGGGTGGACCTGAAGATTATCAGACTCAGTGAAGTAACTCAGAGAAAGACATGTGTCAAACCACTTATATGTGGAATCTAAAATATGACACAAATGAACCCTGTCTATGAAACAGAAACAATCTGGGACATAAACAATAGACTGGTAGTTGCAAAGCAAGCGGGGGGTGGGAGAGGGATGGATTGGGAGTTTGAGATTAGGAGATGCAAACTAGTATATATAGAATGGATAAACAATAAAGTCCTACCATACAGCCCAGGGAACTACATCAATATCCTGTGATAAACCGTAATGTAAAAGAATATTTAAAAAAATAACGTGTATGTGTGTATAATGGAGTCACTTTGCTGTACAACAGAGGTTGGCACAATATTGTAAATCAACTATACTTCAATAAAGAATTTAAAAAGTGACAAATTCAAATGACAGTCAAATACTTGGGATCCCTTGGTTTCTCTAAAAATATCAATAGTATTTTTAATAACTACCATCTTTTGGGCAAATATTATGACAGGAATAATGCTAAAGAGTCGTTGCCTCATTTAATTTCTCACAAGCCTATGCTTAGATGTTATGCCTTTCACATGGTGAGGAAAGAGGATCAGAAAGGTTAACTAACTTGCACTATCCTGCCTCAGGTTTGTCTGACTCTTATCTATTCTGATACATTGGCATGTGTCCTACTCCTATTCAGACATCTCACACCAATGCCAAAAGGAAACAGATGCTCTGAACAAAGTTTGAAATTTGACCTTGATTAGAGTACCAGGGGGAAAAAAAAAACAACTCAGTCTTGTTCTCAAAAAGGAAGATTTCCACACAAATAAAAACTCTCATTCACTGGACAAATACTCCTTGAATACTTATAGTGTGCCTACCTTTATTCTGGGAGCTGATTATTAAAGTAAAACTGAAACAGCCACTGCTCACTGGGTAATTCAGAACTATACTAAAGATGATGAAAAAAAGGAAAAATGTAATTTAGACTATTCTCCTTAAGTATAGCAGGGAACTCTGCTTGAATCTAAATTTTGTTCACCACAGAATCAGGTATACTTAGGGGCTTGGGAGGTAGAATATGAAATCCTAATGCATGTAGAGAAATGTGCCATTTAAAGAAACTCATTGTAAGGGAAAAGAATTTTAAGAACAATTTGGGTAGCAGGATAGCAGACAAGGTCAAAGAAGAAGGCTGGTCATCCAGATCATCTGGCTTGGTGATGCAGTCCCAGAACCAGGAAGTAAGCAAAACCCACAGGAGCCGAGTCACCAGGTGTCAAACCTGGCAGCTCCACTCATAGGCAACAGGACCTACTGCCCACAGCTCTTGCAGCAAAGGAAGACAGTGCCCTCCACACAGACAACCGTGTCCTCAGCACAGGGCTTGGGCAGCCTCAGGACAAATATTGGCTCCGGCCTCATCTTTGAAAACCACCAAAGGGAGTGAACCGACTGCTATCTGGGGCGTTAACAGTGTGAAGAGACCTTTCCACAGGGGTCTGGAGCAGGAGATGGGGAAAAACATTGGTGACTCAGGTCAGCCAAGGGACCTCATTCCTGGAACCTTCATGAGACTCCTGAGACCATCTGGAAGTAACTGGGGAGACCAGAGTTCAAACAGAGTGCTAGAAGTGGAGGCTAAGCATGGGAATTTAAGGGTTTTCTCATTTTCTGCCAATTTGTTTTAGGCACATTTATAATATTGCAGTGTGAGAAGATTAATGAAGTCTCATTTTATATGTAAAATAACTCATCCATAGTTTTTAAAATTCAAGAATCTCATAATTCCACAGCTGCATGACCAAGTGATTTTCATAATGAGTTTATCCTATTGTCACATAGCACAGCCACCTTTGTCATTAAACAGAAATAATGCTCCTATTAGAATATGTATTTATCTGAATTACATGGGTTTTTAATCATACAGCTGTAGGAACTTTGTCCCTGTTGTTTTGACCTATACAAACTCCAGGCTAGTGTGGCTGGGATGCTTGGGTTACATAAACAGCAGAGACAAAGAGGCTGATGAATCAGCTACAGTCATTCCAATCAATTAAAAAGCACCTTTTCCTTTCATTCCAATAAATTAACACCTATTTTCCTGCAACATGGCATTTTCTCAGAAGGCTCCTGAAAATATATTAAGTAGGAGTTGCATTCTAAGCCAGTTCCCAGAGACTTCCCACCTAAGTAACCATTATACTGACATGGCTGTTAATACTTTCATTTTTCAATTCATTGGTGATTACATCAATCTATTTTTCATCTCTTTAATGGGCTTATATTCTGTCCACCCACTCAGAAGTCACCCATGGCCGTAAGCAGTTCATGAGCCTTTTGCAAACACAGTCTGCTGAAACTGAGAGACTGTGTGCTTTAATGCATTTGTTTTTTTTTACTGCAAAGATAAATGTAGTCATTGAGATAAGCAGGCTCTTACAAAAAGTTCTATTTGTTTGCTTTTCTAAATGGCTTTGAAATTATCTTAGTAATCACGGAGTATGAAGAGTTAGACGTGCACAGTCCACTCTGGAAGCCATTAACCACGTGTGGCAATTGAGCATTTTGCCTGGTTGCTAAGCTGGGTTGAGATGTGCTTTAAATATAAAACGTATCACTGGATTTTAAAGATTTATATGCAAAAAATGTAAAACATCTCATTAATCAAATTTTATGTTCAGGAAACACTGAAATAATAGTTTGGAAACATTGGTTAAATATAGTACTAAAGTTGATTTCACCTGTTTCTTTTTATTTATTAAATGAGAGTAACAGAAAAATCTAAAAATACATATGTAGCTCACAATATATTTTTCTTCAGCAGCACTGAGTTAGATGCTGCCATGACTCCTCCACCATCATTTTCTTTGTCCATCTTTATGTGGAGGGCACGCTGGGACTGGGGAATTTATTGTCTTTCCAGGAGTGGAGGTTTAGGTATCTCCAGAATATTCCTGAATATTCTCAGGGAGTGTCTTTCCTGGCTGTCACTCTGAACTGCCTTCATGCTTCTGCACTCTTGGACAGACCATCTTTTTCCAATTTCCCTTATCCCTAGTTTCAGTCCCTTAAGAACTCATGTTTCTAGCCTCAGCAAGAAATTCACATCCCCCCAAATTTGTTTTTCATAGACACATGCTTTTCTTTCATGAGACAGACTTCTAAGGAGTAATTTAGCTCCCTATTATCTCAATCTCTCTCACCAGATTCAGCTCTGGGCCTTTATGTGCATAACCAAAAATCCTCTCAAAATGTTTTCCCAATCTTTCTTTGCACCCTGACACATAGAATGTGAAACAGCCACTCCAGCCAATGCTAACCTTATTCCCACCATGCCTTGCTGCTCCCACTGCACAGGCTGGGTAACACCTCAGTGGGCAGGATGTGAAGCCAGTGAGAGCTATTGTAAGAGCTACATGTTTACCATGGTCACTTCACTGGGTTTGCTCATTCAAGCCTTTTTGCTTACTTACATATATTCAGCCTCCATTATGGATTATCTGTGTACTTTTGAATAGCTGGTTGTGAATTGTTAACTTTGATCAAAGACCTGTGCATTTCCCCCTTCCTGTGAGCCAGGTATCATACTGGGTCAGAGCAATGCTGGAGACCTTGGGACAGGCTTTGTCTCTGCCTCCTACTCTGGGCACTACAGCCCAAGGGAGCTTTCACTGAGCCTCACAGAGTATGGATACACCTGGGGTAGGGGTGGCTCTTTGGGAGAGTCCCAGAATCCCCTCAGCTAGTATCTAAGCAGAGGGAAGGAGGTATCTCTGTGACATGGATGGTGGAAGCCCATGTTACCCTGTGGTTATAAGGAAAATAGGACCAGGTCAGGGCTGGGTTTCAATGACGACTTACTAAGAATTCAATAACACATTGTTTTTCAATAATACATTTTAATGTAACTTTTTCCCAATAATTTAAACACTTGCCTCAGAGAAATGGCTGTTTCTAGATCTGAAGCAGGAAAAGGACAAGATGTCATGTTAAGTCAGAAAGTACATTTTCAAAGATTAATAGGAGGGGTCCACTAGATACAGAAGTGAGCTCCTACTGTCCAAAGTCATCAAAATTTGAAAATTAAGAATAATGGGCTCTGCCAGAAATAAACTCATACGTGCCAATCAATCTTCGACAAAAGAGGCAAGAATATAAAATAAGAAAAAAATCTCTTCAGCAAGTGGTGCTGGGAAAGTTGGACAGTTACATGTAAGTCAGTGAAGCTAGAACACGCCCTCAAACCATACACAAAAATGAACTCAAAATGGCTTAAAGCAAAACACCACAAATTCCTAGAAGAGATCATAGGCAAAACATTCTCTGACATAAATCATACCAGTGTTTTCTTGGGTCTCCTAAGGCAATGGAAATAAAAGCAAAAATAAACAGATGGGACCTATTCAAACTTACAAACTTTTACACAGCAAAAGAAATCGTATTTTTAAAAAGAAAAAAAAAAGACAACCTATGGAATGGGAGAAGGTATTTGCAAATAATGCAACAAAGGTTTAATCTCCAAAATATACAAACAACTCATACAACTCAACAACCAAAAAAAGAAGAAAAAGCCCAATTAAAAATGGGCAGAAGACCTTAACAGACATTTCTCCAAAGAAGAAATACAGATGGCCAATAGGCACAATGAAAAAGATGCTCAGCATCACTAATTATTAGAGAAATGAAAATCAAACCTACAATGAGGTACCACCTCACACCAGTCAGAATGGCTATAATTAAAAGTCTACCAACAACAAATGCTGGACAGGATATAGAGAAAAGGGCACTCTCTTATGCTGCTGGTGGGAAGGTAAATTGGTATAGCCACTGTGGAAAACAGCATGGATGTTCCCCAGAAAACAAAAAAAGAGAATTACCATATGATCCAGCAATCTCATTCTTGGGAATATTCCTGAACAAAACTATAATTCAAAAGATACATGTACCCCTATGTTCCCAGCAGCACTATTCACAATAGCCAAAACATGGAAGCAGCCTAAATGTCCATCAACAGATGAGAAGATAAAGATGTGGTACATATTAACAATGGAATGCTACTCAGTCATAAAAAGGACAAAATAATGCTATTTGCAGCAACATGGATGCAACTAGAGATAATCACACTAAATGAAGTCAGAAAGACATATCAAGGATATCACTTTATGTGGAATCTAAAATATGGCACAAGTGAACCTATCAACAAAAGAGAAACAGACTCACAGACATAGAGAAGAGACTTGTGGTTGTCAAGGGGGAGGGGCGAGAGGAAGGGAGGGATGGACTGGGAGTTTGAGGTTGGTAGATGCAAACTATTTAGACTGGATAAACCACAAGGTCTTAATGCATAGCGCAGGGAACTATATTCAATATCCTGTGATAAACCATAAGGGGAAAGAGTATCAAAAAGAATATATATATATTTGTGTAACTGAGTCACTTTACTATAAAGCAGAGATTGGCACAACATTGTAAATCAACCATACCTCGATTTAAAAAAAAAATGTTTAAAGAATAACGGGCTCTAGTTCCACTCAAAATGGAGTAAGGATATTCCATGCCATCTGAGACAAGAGTATAGCCATTGTGGAAAAGGACTAGAGGGCGGCCTTGGGCAGAACAGGCCTTGCAAGCTAAAGAACCAAGGCCATGGGGGCCTGAGTCACAGAAACAAAAATCAAGCTGATGGGAATAAAAAATTAACTTTGTTATACTAACGAGTATACCTAGTTTCCACAAGACAATAAAAGTGAAAGTGAAGTCAAAACTCGACTATAAATATCCGTTACTGTGATGTCTTGCAAAAAATACTCAGGTACTCCCTCCCCTTCACAGCAGCATTCCCTACTCCTGATAGTCACCCCAGAGCCACCTGCTGCGGATCAAAGCAGTTTCATGATTTTTGGAAATTATCAGTGATGATGAGGCAAACCCTCCCTTTTGTTACAAAAGCAACTCACCCCTTCTACTTGGGAAGCTGGCACTTTTTTGCTACCTTCTCCCCTGTGCACAAGCTATCTCTTTTAAGAAAAAGCTTTGTTTGCCTAAGAGTCTTGGGAAAGCGATATTCACTTCTATGGTTATGCTGCCCAAGGATCTGGAAATGGCCTGGTAACACATCTCTCCCTCGGATTTTAACAAAAAACCCTAGACAAGATCCAAAAAGCAACTACCAGAGGACTCTGAAAGGTGAATGAATTAGTTTTCTTTTGCTGCGTAAATAAATAATCACAAATTTAGTGGTTTAAAACAACACAAATTGGGAACTCCCTGGCAGTCGAGCAGTTAGGCCTTGACGCTTTTGCTGCTGAGCACCGGGATTCTATCCCTGGCTGGGGAACTGAGATACTGCAAGCCATGTGGCACAGCCAAAAAAATAATAAAATCAAACAACACAAATATGTTATCTTACGGTTCCAGAGGTCAGAAACGTAAAATGTGTCTGCAGTGAGTTGTTCCTTCCAGAAGCGGCCTCATTCCCTAATCACGGTCCTTCCTCACATCACTCTTCTTCTGTTATCAAATCTCTGCGCAGTCTCTCTTGGCTGTTTCTTATCAAGGCCTGATGATTTCATTGGCCCATCCAGATAACCCAGGTTGATCTCATTGCAACATCATTAAGTTTACTAGGCTTGCAAAAGCCTTTTTGCCATGTAAGATAATATATTCACAGGGGCCAGGAATTAGAACATTGACGTCTTCTTGTGTGGAGTTTGGGGATGGGGTGTGGGGAGGCATTATTCTACCTACTACAGTGGAGAGAAAGCAGTGGGACTGGGTAAGGAACCCAGGTCTTAAATGATGACCTGGAAATGAGGTTCTAGGTGTTTTTCCTTCTATACATCGCAGCTCAAGCTCTGGGGTCACCCATAACTCAGGATTGAGAGCTGGAGAGGGCACAGACAGAGGGAACCCTAGGAAAAGCCTGCCTTCTCCAGCCATGGGTGGGGTGGCGGGGGGTGGGAAATCCTGCAGGCGATGCCCTTGGGACTTCCCCTACTCTATGTCAGGGGAGAACCAGCCATGAAGCAGCATCAGGAAATCTCCAAATATCTAAACATAAATGCTTTTTTGGGGGGGAGGGGAATTCAGAATCAAATCAAGCAAAAACATTACCAACAGATAGAGAACACCATTGAGTCCTATAGCAATGGTCTTAGAGGACCAGCATAAATTGTCGGGATATCAAGGGTGGATAAAAGTTGAATTCCAAGAAGGCTCTTGGGAAATTAAAAACAAGAAAGAAAAGAAAAAACTCTTCAGGATGAAAACAAGGATTAATCACGGGCATGAAGAACAATATGACTCATGAATTTCAGATACAGGCAGAAAATGAATATTTAACAATTATACAGAAGTTAAACTAGAAATTAGGCAGTTGCTAGATAAGATGCTGAAAACACAACCCCTAGTCAGCTAAAGCCTTGCCTATTAGAATCAAGAACATTTTTCAAGTAACTAACAACTGCACAATTTCAGGCTCCTTTTGAAACAGGAGGGAAGCAGAGCAGGGCACAACCCTTAAAGAATGACATAGCCATTGAGGCTATGATATAACTGGTTAGAACCAACTAGGTCCAAGATGGTGGAAGATTCAATTCCCAGTGAACCTTGGACCTCAATATTCGCTCATTTTAACACATCAGCCTGCCAAATGACATACCGACAGGTGCCATGACTGTTCCAAAAGTGAAAGTGAAGTCACTCAGTCGTGTCTGACTCTTCGTGACCCCGTGGACTGTAGCCTACCAGGCTCCTCTGTCCATGGGATTTTCCAGGCAAGAGTACTGGAGTGAGGTGCCATTTCCTTTTCCAAAGCCTACTATAAAAGGGCAAAAAGTGGGTGGTGGCCTAATTCCTTGAAATTTCTGTCCCTTCTCCAAAATAGTTGGAATACTCCCATTCGTTAGCCTATGAAGTTATCCAGCTCTTAAAACTATCCCATATTTGGGGGCCTCTCACCTTCTGAGATGGTCCACACTCTGTCTGTGGAGTGTGTTTCTCTCAAGGCCACTCTCGCCTCTGAGGCGGGCCACATTCTGTCTATGGAATGTGTGTCTTTCTAAATAAATCTACTTATCTACTTTTTACCTATCACATTGCCTCTCGCTGAATTCCTTCTATGCTGAAATATAAAGAACCTGAGCTTCATTAAGTCCTGAGACCAGGTGTGTGATTTCAATTAAAAGACAGTGGGGGGAAAAAAAAAGACAGTGGATTCAAGCCCCACCCAAGTTGTGCAGTTTTACTTTCACAGTCATAAATCAAACCAGAGACCATTACAAAAACCATTTAAGCCAGCCATCTCTTCCAGGAAGGAGTAACAGTTAAAGGACTCAAAAGGAAATTTTAAAGGCATTTTTGAGGAATATAGTTATATTTTGAAAGGTCAAGAAGTGAAGTCGCTCAGTCGTGTCCAACTCTTTGCGATCCCATGGACTGTAGCCTCCCAGGCTCCTTCGTCCATGGGATTCTCCAGGCAAGAATACTGGAGTGGGTTGCCATTTCCTTCTCCAGGGGATCTTCCCGACACAGGGATCGAACCCAGGTCTCCCACATTGCAGGCAGATGCTTTACCCTCTGAGCCACCAGGGAAGCTTGAAAGGTCAAGATATGACTTCAAACAATGACAAATGTGAGGGAATGATGATCATTTGATAGAAATATTATTTCAGTATGAAAGGTCCAACTTATAAAGAATAGCCCCCTAAAGTTAACTAGCAGGACCCTGGTTGTTCCGTAAGAATAAGCAAGCTAAAACAGAGATCTACTACTTTCTATTGGCATGTCACTTTGCAATCTCCTGCCAAATCTGGCTGCGATTTTATTTCACATATTGTTTTTTAAAAAACAAACAAAAAAAACTAAAAACAAACAAATAAATGATCCTCCCAAGCCTTTGGTAATTTCTCCAAAACAGTGTTCTCATCGACTCCACATTAGGACTTACTGGAAGTCTTAAAAAGGACCCAGGCCCACAGCCAATCCTAGGCCAACTGATTAAGAACTTGTTGAGGGCTGGACTGAGGCACTAGCAGTTTCTGTATCATCCCAGGTGATTGTAATGTGTAGCCTGGGTTGAGATCCACTGCCACACATGAGCCCTACTCCACCTGTGTGACTAGAATCCACTCACATCTTGCTTGAACTACAATATACTGAAAAGTAACCCCGGCATCCCTTCCCTCAAACACACCATATTGAGATGTCCCCCTTCGCATTCTTATGTCCTGCTTCATTTTAGATAAAGGTATGAAGAGAAGTGCAAGGAGATCCAACCAGTCCATCCTCAAGGAGATCAGTCCTGGGTGTTCATTGGAAGGACTGATGCTGAAGCTGAAACTCCAATACTTTGGCCACCTCATGCGAAGAGCTGACTCATTGGAAAAGACCCTGATGCTGGGAGGGATTGGGGGCAGGAGGAGAAGGGGACGACAGAGGATGAGATGGTTGGATGGCATCACCGACTCAATGGACATGAGTCTGAGTAAGCTCCGGGAGTTGGTGATGGACAGGGAGGCCTGGCGTGCTGCGATTCATCAGGTCGCAAAGAGTCGGACACGACTGAGCGACTGAACTGAACTGAACTGAACTGACCAAGAAAAGTATTTTCCCAAAATAGTTCCCTTTCACAGTTTTGCAGTTTCTGGTTTGGGTACTGTCTTCACTAAATAAAAATGGATTTGGGAGTCCCCTGACAGTCCAGTGGTTAAGGGGCTTCCCAGGTAACACAGTGGTAAAGAATCCACCTGCTGGGCTGGTGCACTGGGAAGACCCAGAGGGATGGGATGGAGAGGGAGGGGGGAGAGGAGATCAGGATGGGGAACACATGTAAATCCATGGCTGATTCATGTCAATGTATGGCAAAGACCACTATAATATTGCAAAGTAATTAGCCTCCAACTAATAAAAATAAATGGAAAAAAAATAAAAATAATAAAAATAAAATACTGCAACAGCAAAAAAAAAAAAAGAATCCACCTGCCAATGCAGAGACAGGGGTTCAGTCCCTGATCAGGAAGATCCCCTAGAGGAGGACATGGCAACCCACTCCAGTATTATTGCCTGGGAAACCCCATGGACAGAGGAACCTGGCAGGCTACAGTCCATGCGGTTGCAGAAGAGTAGGACACAATTTAGCAACTAAATACACACAGACACAACAGTGGTTAAGACTCCATGCGTCCACTGCAGAGGTATGGCCAAAAAAGGGGGGGTGGGGATTTGTGTTTGGCAAGAGTAAGGAGAGGCTGAAAAAAAACAAGGTAGCTATAAAGGACTCTTGACCCAGACTGGAGACAGAGGGAACAAAACAACAGTCTCTTCTTCCCCTTCACTTACCCTCTATGTCTATCTCCAAAGATCCTCTGCCTCACATAAGGATACAAGCCTGTTGGTGTTTCCAGAACTATTTCTATAGGGAAACCCAAATAATAAATATAGGCTGCATCTGTCAACTTAAATGAAAATCTCACAGAAACATAAAAAAAAAAAAAAAACGCTCATGTTGATAACCACTTTTAGATTATTCCCATTCACTGGGAGTCCTGGTATTTGAAAATAGTCTCTTTCCTCTCTAAGCATCATGGTGGTGGTTCCAGAGGCAGTGGAGGATGTTAGATGTACATGTACCTTCTTTACAGACTGTTGAATAATTCTGGATGAACTTCTAAACCTGATTCACCCAGAAACTATGAAGATAATTTGATTCAAGCCCCAGACCTGATCCCCTATGTCTTTGCTACATGATGAAATCAAAAGCCGAAAAGAGACAGTGGTGTATAACATATTCGAAAGTTACCTGTGTCTGCTAAATTATATTAAACTAATTAATCTAATTTTATTGTTTTTAGTAATTTGTATTGATGTACAATTGATTTATAATGTTGCTTAAGTTTCAGATATACAGCAAAGTGAATCAATTATAAACATACATATATTCACTCTTTTTTAGATTATTTTCCCACATAGGTCTTTACAGAGTATTGAGTAGAATTCCCTGTGCTATACAGTAGGTGCTTGTTGGTTATCTATTTTATATTCATATATAGTAGTGTGTATATGTCAATCGGAATATCCCAATTTATCTCTCCCCAACTGATTAATCTAATTTTAATACTTTTCCTTCTCTTCCACCTAATCATAAATCAAAGGTTTTCAGTAATTCTCAGAGCAAGAAGAATCTCCATATTCAACATGACAACTTGAAATGTTGGAAATGCTTAGACTATTAAGTGATTAACTAAATGAGCACTATTTGCTTATTAAATTGCATAATGTAAAATGAATATTACTTTCAAATAGTCAAATAAAAGACATAAAATACTGAACATAATTGCTGTCAAGTTTTAATTATCTATACTCGTGGCAAAGGTAACCTGAATAAATGGAAAGTTAGAACATGTTTCTGGAAAGGAAGACAAGTGTCAATTCTAAAAATAATATACAAACGTCATTCCAATCAGCATGAAAATAAGGATTTTTAAAAAGGTGAAATAATTTTAAAGCTTATATAGAAGAACAAATGTAAGAAAATAAAACCAAGGAGAAACTAAAGAAAATTTTGAGAGTAATTTATCTTTCCACATATTAAAACTTATTGTAAAATCTGCTGTATAATATCTGCATGCTGCTGCTGCTGCTGCTAAGTTGCTTCAGTCATGTCCGACTCTGTGCGACCCCATAGATGTCAGCCCACCAGGCTCCGCCGTCCCTGGGGTTCTCCAGGCAAGAACACTGGAGTGGGTTGCCATTTCCTTCTCCATAGGAAGAGACAAATTCATGGTAGAACAGAGAATGCAGAATTCAGAAACAAATTCAAGTAAATGCAGAAACTTAATTTACAACAAGGGTAGTACTGCCATTTATTTTTAAATGAGTTGTATTAGGTTAAATGGTTTTCCATCTGAAAATAAACGTCATAGCTCTACCTCATACTGTATTCTTTTAAAATTCCAAAGATTATAGTTTTAAGAGTAAAAATAAAACACTAAAAATATTAGAAGAAAACTTAAGACAGTAAATGGATAACTTTAGAAGGTGAATGTCCTCCCTAACAAATAAAAGCTACCATTACATCTGTAATACCTGGATTACAGCAATAAAGTCTTAACTACTCTGCCTGCATTTGCTCAAGTTCCTCTATAATACATTCCCCATCTTTGGGAAACAAAATCTGTACAGCTGAACATGGTTGGACCTCCTGTAGCTATGTCATCCTTTTTCATCCTTACATTTGTTTGTGTTTTTCTCTTTTTTTGTTTCCTTGAGTCAATTTTTGGTCTTTGTTGAGTTTTTTAAATTGTCTTTGCTTTCTATTTCATTTATTTTTGTTATTGCTTTCTGTATCTTTTTTTAAAAAAGGTTTTATTGTTATCTTTGGATATGTTACATATTTATTAGTCTTTCTTCTTTTCCAATGTAATTACCTAAGAGTATAAATTTCCCCTATAGTACAACTTAACTTGAAAGTTTGGGTATACAGTTTTGTCATTACTATAGTTATATTTCCATCTTGGTTTCTTTTCTTACTCATGATCATTTAGATATGTGTTAATTTCCAAACATATGGCATTTTCAAGATGATTCTTATTGAAATGTCACATAAGTACCAAAAAGTACACACCTCGATGAACTCCCACAAAATGAATTTACCCACGTACTCATTCTCAGAACAAAATAAAGAATGTTATTAGTTCCAGAAGCACCCAGTATGTCCACTTCAAGTCATCGGCTTCCCCAAAGGTAACTAATTATCCTTACTTCTATCACCATCAATCAGTTAGTTCTGTCCATTTTGAGATTTTATATTAAGAAAATATAGAATGTTCTCTTTTGTACTGACTGTCTTTCATTCTTCCCCACAGTTGTGAGATTTGTCCATTTGGTTGCATGTATATACAACTCTTGATGGACATTTGGGCTATTTTTTCACTGTTTGATGGATAATGCTATTACTAACATTTTCTAGGAATTTCTGTTGGAAATTGAGCTATGTGTTATAGCTATGCCTAGATTTAGAGTAGAGACTACCAATTTTCCAGTATGGTGGTACTGAGATACATGAGCACCAGTAGAGGACAAGAGTTTTGGGTACTACCACATCATTGCCAACACTTAGCATGATCCATTTTCCTGGTGCTAGGATTTGGGGAGCACAAAGCGGCTTCTCATTGTGTCTTAAATTTGCATTTCCCTGAAGAACTGAGCCAAGCACCTTTTGATATGCTTATTTGGTATCTCAGAAATCCTTTTTTATGAAGTGCCTATTCAAGTCTTCTGCCCATTTTTAAAAATTGAGATGTCTGTATTTCTCTCACTGATGTGAAAGAATTTTTAATAAACTGATATCAGTCTTTTATTCAATACTTGTGTTGAAAATTTTTTCTTACATGTCTTCCTTTTTCACTCTATTAATGTTATGTTTTCATGATTAAAGGTGTTTTGTTTAGATATGGAGCAACAAAACTAATAAATTGGCAATGGGGGTAAATATTAGAACAACAACTTTGGAATATAATAGGGTATTACCTTGTAAAGCTGAAGATAATCCCTGTCACCCAGTTCTTTTTCCTCCCAGGTATCTGTCCCAGAGAATCTCCAGCACAAATGCACACAGAAATTAGATAGCAATACTATAAAAAGGTAAAAGTGACAAATGTCCATTGACAGTAAAATAAACAATTTCTAGCATATACACACAGTGGAACAATATATGGCATCATAAATTAAATAATATATATCAACTTGGATGAATCACAAAATTATAATGTCAAGTATAAAATCAATTCTCAGAAGTCTATATGCAAACTATGCAAATACAGTTGAAACTATATCAATGCCAAAATCACACTAAGTTTGACAATACACTGTTTAGGAATATGTATATATTCAGAAATAATGAAATTATAATCACAAAGAAATGATAATAAAGTTTAAAATAATGGTTATCTTTCCTGGGAAGGAATTCAATTGGGAAGGTTCCCACAGTGTCCTGAAGTTTTGGTAGTGTTCTAGTTCTTAAGCAGGATGAAGGTATACAAAGGAGTTTTATTTATTATGACTTTTATATTATATAAATGTAACATCTATATAAGTCTATTTTATAATCAAAGGTTTTTTAATATTAAAGTGAAAGTCACTCAGTCCTGTCCGATACTGGAGTGGATAGCCTTTCCCTTCTCCAGGGGATCTTTCCAACCCAGGGATCGAACCCAGGTCTCCCGCATTGCAGGCAGATTCTTTACCAGCTGAGCCATAAAGGAGGCCCAAGAATACTGGAGTGGGTAGCCTATCCCTTCTCCAGCAGATCTTCCCAGCCCAGGAATCGAACTGGGGTCTCCTGCATTGCAGGTGGATTCTTTACCAACTGAGCTATCAGGGAAGCCCTTTTAATATTAGGTACCCATCAAAGTGATATTTTTGGAGGAGTTTGAAACATCATGGAAATTACAAAGATCAACATATATGCTTCTGTATGCATAGCATACCTCTGGCAGGCTATATAAGAAAGCGGTAATGATAGTTCTTTTAGATCGGTTATCTGGAAAGGCTCCATCAGCCCCTCTTTTCATCCTTCTCCATCCTGCTTTGTATCTCAGACTCTTTAAATACTGTTGCTACTGTCTCCATTGCTCTAGAATTTCCACATGAGTTCAACCAGTTGGAGGCATCAAGAAGAGTGAGACTTAAGTATTTATTCCTTCAGCTCCTGCCCTGCCCATTAGCTAGGACTGTCTATGTGTCCCTCTAAGAAAGGCACCTGTTGCCTTGCCCTTTGCATTAGTCAGAGTTCTCCAGAGAAACAGAAGAAATACGACGTGTGTGTGTGTGTGTGTGATAAAGAGAGACACAGATTTGTTATACTGAATTGGCTCACATGATCATGGGGCTGAGCAGTCCCAAGATTTGCAGGGTGAGTTAAGCTGGAGAGCCAGGAGAGCTAATGAGTAGCTGCAGTCTGAGTCTGAAGGCCTGAGAACAAGGAGAGCCAATGACATAAGTTCCAGTCCAAAAGCCAATAGGCTCAAGTCCCAGGGAGAGCTGATGTGTTAGGCCAAGTCCAAGGCCAGAAAAGGCTGTTGTCCCAGCTCAGCAGTCAGACAGGAGGAGCTCCCTCTTGTTGTTCAGTCACTCAGTCTTGTCCAACTTTTTGAGAGCTCATGGACTGCAGCCCACTAGGCTATTCTATCCATGGGATTTCCCAGGCAAGAATATTGGAATGGGTTGCCATTTCCTCCTCCAGGGGATCTTTCCGAGCCAGGGATGGAACTCATATCTCTTGCATTGGGAGGCAGGTTCTTTACCACTGAGCCAGCTAAGAATTGGCAGTTCTTGCCATATGACCCAGCAATACCACTTCTGGGCATACACACTGAGGAAACCAGATCTGAAAGAGACCAGATCTGACGTGCACCCCAATGTTCATCACAGCACTGTTTATAATAGACAGGACATGGAAGCAACCTAGATGCCCATCAGCAGACAAATGGATAAGGAAGCTGTGGTACATATACACCATGGAATATTACTCAGCCGTTAAAAAGAATTCATTTGAATCAGTTCTAATGAGATGGATGAAACTGGAGCCCATTATACAGAGTGAAGTAAGCCAGAAAGATAAAGAACATTACAGCATACTAACACATATATATGGAATTTAGAAAGATGGTAACGATAACCCTATATGCAAAACAGAAAAAGAGACACAGATGTACAGAACAGACTTTTGGACTCTGTGGGAGAAGGTGAGGGTGGGATGTTTTGAAAGAACAGCATCGAAACATGTATATTATCTATAGTGAAACAGATCACCAGCCCAGGTGGGATGCATGAGACAAGTGCTCGGGCCTGGTGCACTGGGAAGACTCAGAGGAATCGGGTGGAGAGAGAGGTGGGAGGGGGGATCGGGATCGAGAATACATGTAACTCCATGGCTGATTCATGTCAATGTATGACAAAACCCACTGCAATGTTGTGAAGTAATTAGCCTCCAACTAATAAAAATAAATGGAAAAAAAAAAAAAAAGAATTGGCAGTTCCCTCTTACTCAGCCCTTTTATTCTATTCAGGTCTTCAATAGAGTGGATGGTACCCACCCACATTAGAGAGGCCAAATGTCTGGCTATTCCATGGACCAATCACTCTTTTCTATAGCTGCAGCTGCTTCACTGTACTGCGTTTTCCTTAACCAATGCTATTATAAATAGTCCCTTAAGAAACTATTTCTCAATTTATCCTATTTGAGTATGTCATCTGTTTTCTTCTTGACCCCCAACTGATACTCATATTTTTAAATATTACTACTGTTGTTCAGTCACTAAGTTGTGTCTGACTCTTTGTGACCCATGGACTGCAGCATGCCAGGCTTCCCTGTCCTGAACTAACTCCTGGAATTTGCTCAAACTCATGTCCATTGAGTCAGTGATGCCATCCAACCATCTCATCCCGTGTCACCCACTTCTCCTTCTGCCCTCAATCTTTCCCACCGTCAGTGTCTTTTCCAATGAGTCAGCTCTTCACATCAGGAGGCCAAAGTATTGGAGCTTCAACATCAGCCTTTCCAATGATTATCTAGGGTTGATTTCCTTTAGGATTGACTGGTTTCATCTCCTTACAGTCCAAGGATCTCTCAAGAGTCTTCTCCAGCACTACAATTCAAAAGTATCAATTCTTTGGCACTCAGCCTTCTCTATGGTCCAACTCTTACATCTGTACATGGCTACTAGAAAAACCATAGCTTTGAGTATATGGACCTTTGTCAGCAAATGATGTCTCTGCTTTTTAATATGTTCTCTAGGTTTGTCATAGCTTCCCATCCAAAGAGCAAGCATCTTTTAATTTCATGGCTGCCGTCATCATCCACAGTGATTTTGGAGCCCAAGATAATAAAGTCTCTCACTGTTTCCATTGTTTCCCCATCTATTTGCCATGAAGTGATGGAACCAGATGGCATTGTTTGAATGCTGAGTTTCAAGCCAGCCTTTTCACTCTCTGCTTTCACCCTCATCAAGAGACTCTTTAGTTCCTCTTCACTTTCTGCCATTAGAGTGGTTTCATCTGCATATTTGAGGTTGTTGATATCTCCTCTTGGCCCCCAAATGATACTATTACTTTTAAATATTAGTAAATGTGGTTAAAATTTCTAACATATAGTAGATTCTGCAAGCTTATGGGTAAAGGGTTTTTCAAACACATTGAGATCATAGGCCAGCTGAGTGGCTCAGAAGGCCTTTGACACCCAGTTTCTCTCTCTCCCTGGCCTTCTGGTGTGAATCTCCAAGTGCAGCCAAGGACCAGAGGAAACCTCAAATGCTAACACCCAGACAGCACTGACTGTTCATGGTATCTGACCCAGGATCTTTGAACTACGGTCTGGCCTCATCTCCTCTAGGACACAGCTGGCCACTAACAAGCAATCCAACATGACATTTAAAATTCAAAATGTGAAACACAGAATAATGAAGCCATCTGGTCGATATTGTTGTCCAACAATTATAAGTAATGTGAGCTATAAATACAACAAGCAAAAGGAAGCAAACAAGAGACCATTAATCAATACAAACAATTTGCACGAAATATGATGACTCAAGTGTATTTACACAAACAGAAAATCCTTTTTCAGGAGAATCTTTACAAATGGTGCACTAAAGCAGGTCTAGATGGAAAAATACAACCTGCTAATGTCCTTCAGTCATGCGACTTCTCTCAAGTAATAAAAAGCTGCATGGGAATTTCACACAGAGCACGCTAATGTTGACATTTAATAACTCACAGTTATATATGAAAGGTAACAGGACCATTCTTGGTTCAGAATCCAGAATAACTTAACAAGAGTTACATCATAAGGACAGCTTAGTGACCAGGACTCTAAGAAACTAGTAACACTTGTCATCAGCCCCACTCATAAAACCTGTAGGAGCTTGAGTGAGAAAATAAACAATCACAATAGTTTGCCTCTGGATCTATATCTCCAACAGTCTCATCTCTCTGACTATCCCATAGTCAGCTCAAATTCAGCATATCTAAAACTGAACAAATGTTCCTCCCTTCCCAACCTGGACTTTCTCTTGTACCCTAGGCTTCTGACATGAGCAACTGAACATATGATACAATCTGCAGAGATAGAAAACACATTTAAACTACATGGTTGATTTCTGAAAAGAAAGGGGAGTGTAGGAGAATGTGTTATTTGTCCTCAATTCTTCCTTCCTTCCCTTCCTTTACCCGAGTTTACTGTGGGCCAAGAATAAATCCCAGCCCTCACTGATTTAGCCAATGGAATTAAAGGTTTTAGCTGTGCTTGCAGGGTTTGGGTTGGTCTCTTTGGCACTTCTACCATTGGCCATGAGAACAGGCCTTGAGTAGCCACTAGGGATATATCGAACAGATCAGAAACCAACCTGCAGCCAGAGCCAAGTGCTGCAAAGCCACAACCACTTGCAGACCCATGGGTAAGAAATAAGTGCTTGCTTGCTTTTGTAAGCCACTGAGATTGGAAGCAAGGTGCTTAGTTGTTATGTAGCATTATCACAGCTGAAACCTGACTACAGGTTTCTTCCCTGGGAAGACAAAATAACAAGTGTATATAGCACAGTCTATCCTTGGTAGTTTATTGTTTGTACACACACACACACACACTCCTTTATTCCTGCACATATTTTTTAATGCTATCACCTACTACAGCTAATCCACATACAACCAAAAAAGAACTGACCCCCTTCCCCAATAGGAAGCAACTCAAAGTCACAGTCACCCCATCCAGCTCCCAAGTCAGATATCTCTTGGTGATATCCATGACTCAGGCAGAATGAGATGTGATGTCTCATGGTCTTGCAATATGTGGCCTGAATGACATCCATTATATGATGTGAACAGAGAGGGGCCAAAAATGTTCAATAAAAAGGAAAAAAGAAAAGTAACGTGTCAAGCATGGACATGACCCTCCCTAGAACATCTTTAGTAAAGTGTCTACTTGTCAGTTTGCCTCCCTGGCAGTGGAGAGAAAGTTTGTCTTCACTGAATTTCCTTCACCCAGTGTCTTCCAAGGCCCCACCTGAGTGAGGTGGTGGGAGCTTCCCCTACCACGCATGGCACCATCTTAGCAGCCTGCTTCCCAAGGGAGCATGCCCTTTATTATAGAAAAGAGGGAGGGCTCAGCCATTCACTACAACTCAATCCGCTTCACATTCTAGGATCTGTTCCTTGTAAAAATCCCTCCTCAAGGTACAAATTTATGACTTTGCTTTCTCCTGGCTGCAAGCAAACAGAAACCAATGCTGGCAATAAGCACAGAGTGAGGGAGTGGGCTGTGACAGAATCCATTGGAAGAACACACGCTCCAAAACAAGCTGAACAACCAAGCTGTGAAAGGCAGAAACCAGGGCCTCAGTGACCAGAGTGCATGGACCTTTCACCCAGGCCTGTAAGATCAGCAAGATCACAGGGAATGCCCAACATAAACGTGTCTCCCGGAGCTCAAGGAACAGCCACTTTGGGGGCTGATGAAAAGGTTCTAAAATAGATTGTGATGATGGTTGCACAACAGTGTGAATGTACTAAAAATCTGTGAATGCTTTTTAAGTGGGTAAATTGTATGGTATGTGAATTATATCTCAATAAAGCTAGTATAGCTATAAAAAATTTAAGTCAGGAAATCAAAGAGAAACAAAGATTAAGAAAAGGCAATTCACAAAGGTGGAGATCAGAATGGCTAATATTACCAGCAATCAGAGAAATGTTAAAACAAGAAGATACCATTTTGCACCCATCAGACAAAAATTAGAAAAGTGAGTAAGACTCAGCAGGTGGTGTGGGGGATCTGGCCCATTCCTGATCTGCTGATAGAAATGTGGACAGGCAACCTGGCTGGTCGTGACTCAGTTAGGTGTGCCTATTTCCTGTGCATGTGTGTTTAGTCATGTCTGACTCTTTGTGACCCCATGGACTGTAGCCCACCAGACTCCTCTATCCATGGGATTTCCCAGGCAGGAATACTGGAGCAGGTTGCCATTTCCTCATACAGGGATCTTCCCGACCCAGGGATTGAACCTGCATCTCCTGCACTGGCAGGCAGATTCTTTACCACTGACCTACTAGGGAAGCCCCATTTCCTCTGTGGTATGGTCAACCACAGAGTCTGACATACCGCAGAGAACCATTGCTGAGCACTGGAAATGTGACTAGTCTGCACTGAGGTGTGCTGTCAAGATCAATAGACCCAGACTATATAATAAATTTAAAACAAATGCCCAATAAACATTAAATCTCACTTCTAAATTAAGACATCATTTACACAGCCAGTTGAAGAAATTTTCTAGTTCATAGTCATGGTTTTCCTTTATTAACTGTCATTTTTAAACAACTTTGATTGGGTCATCAGCGTTAGGAGCAACTTTCCTACTACAGGTTTCCTAGGTTGCCTTCATTCTGTTTCAGATTAGAAAAGAATTACACTAACATGCAATTATTTATTATCAAGCCAGAAACAGGTAGGAATCATGAGAGCCATGGAAAGGGATTTGAGTGTAATCTACAAATTTAATAAATTCCCAACTGCAGAGCATGACTGCATTTCCAACTGTTCATCATTCAACAGCTGAAAGCCCATTATTATAAAGCCCTTCATGAAACATGTCACAATCCCATAAATCTACCCAGTTCTACCCTAGGTTGGAGGAAATCATCCTTGAGCATGTTCACATGTGTGTACAGCTTCTCTCAGTAGAGGAGAAAGCCTCACATACATGTCATCACCTCCCAGGAAAGATGCCATGACATGATTCTATTTCTCCATTAAAGAACTCTTGAAAGACTCAGAAGTTACTCATGTGTGAATCTCTTCCAATCTGCCCTAACATCAGAATTAATTATCTGAACATAGGGCTGAAAGTCTACTATCTAGCACCTTACTGGCAAAGCTGACTCAAAAAAGTCTGACGAATTGAATTATCCATGTGTCTCAACCTTTCTTTTTTAAGAATTCCATTTTCTTCAGTCCTTATGATTAGAAAGGCCAAATCTGCTGATCAACAGTAGCTTCCACCTGAAGCTTTGACAGGTGGTCTGGTTATTTTCTAAACTATACCCAAATCAAGGCCAAAATGTAGAAGTACGACACTGGCAATCAGTAGATTTTGCTGTAAATGTTTGTTTTCCTTTGAATGCAGAAAATACTCATTACTTGCAAATGTTATTAAGGGGAATGTAAAAGAACCTGCCAAGTAACTTTCCCCTATGATGGTCCTGGGTACAGAGTGGGAAACCCTAGAAAAGTAAAACCAACTAACCTGTGTCTTTCCTCTCTTTTAAAAATACTGTTCAGTATCTGAAGAGTTCTAAGGAAGAGTGAAGCAAGCACTTTCTCAAAACACAGAGGCAGAGGTAGGGCTCAGGTACCTGGGGGCCACCAGAAAAAACCAGTCAGATGGCAGACTGCCAAACCCAACAGCAAGTCTCACGAGTGCCTATACTATACTGGTTTCACCCCAAACACAAAAATAAGCAAATAAGCATATAGGAGATGCTTTATGACTTTAATATTATACTTATGCTCTCTGAATTACACCCAGGGATTCCACCATGAGCAAGTGGTGGATGTACACATCCCCTTTATACAGAATCTAGAGCTCTGCTGTCCAACACCACAGCAACTCCCTCATGCAGCTACTGAGCACTCAAAATGTGGCTAGTCTGAATTAAGATGTGTTTGTAAATATAAAATCCACACCAAACTTCAAAGACTTAATAAAACAAAAAGAACATAAAATATCTCATTAAAATATTATATTGATTACATGTTGAAATTATATTTTACATATATAGTAGCAAAATATATTACTAAAATTAATTTCACCTGTTTCTTTTCACTTTGTAATATGGCTACTACAAATTTTCAAATACTACATATGGCTCACATTTTATTTTTTTGGATAGCACTGGCTAATATTTGCTTAATGTATTTATGTGCTCCTATGTTGAGTGCATATATATTTACAATTGTTATATCCTTGCTTTGATTTATCCCTTTATTATTATGAAATGTCTTTGTGTCCTATTATAGTCTTTGTTTTAAAGTCTATTTTGTCTGATGAGTTCTGCTATTCCAGCTTTCTTTTCATTTCCATTTGTATGGGATAGCTTTTTGCATCCCCTCACTTTCAGTCTACATGTGTCTTTAGATCTGAAGTGAGTTTCCTGTAGGCAGCATATGCATGGGTTTTGTATTTGTATCCATTCAACCAGTCTACGTCTTTTGATTGGAACATTTAGTCCATTGATATTTAAACTAATTATTGATAGATATGTACTTATTGCTATTTTGTTCATTATTTTCTGGTTGTTTATGTAGTTCTTTTGCCTTTCTTGTTTTGTGCTCTTTCTTTGTAATTTGATGACAATCTTTAGTTTCATGTTTTGATTTCTATTTTTGTCTGTGTATGTGTATCATAGGTTTTTGATTTGTGGTTATCATAAAATTTACATATAACATGTATATACACACATATATATACATACACATATATGATTATTATAAGTTGATAATATCAAGTGTAAATGCATTCTAACAACTCCACATTTTTACTCCCCCCAGCCACCTTTAAAGTTTTGTCATCATATTTTATATCTTTTTGTTTTGTATATCCCTTAACTACTTATTGTGGATATAGATGATTTCACTACTTTTATCTATTAACCTTCCTACTATATTTGTAAGTGGTTGGTTAACTACCTTTAAAGTATATTTGCCTCTACCAATGAATTTTTCCTTTCATAGTTTTCAGATTTCTACTGTGGTCTTTTCTGCTTAGAGAAGTCCCTTTAAAATATCTTGTAAGGCTGGTTCAGTGGTGCTGAAGTCTTTTAGTCTTTTAGCTTTTGCTTGACTGTGAAACTCTCTCTCTCCTTCAAATCTGAATGAAAGCCTTGACAGGTAGAGTACTCTTGATTGTAGGTTTTTTCCTTTTAGCACTTTGAATATATTGTTCCACTCCCTTCTGGCCTGCAGAGTTTCTGCTGAAAAGTCAGCTAAAGTTCTTATGGGAGTTTCCTTATACATAACTGGTTGCTTTTCACTTACCACTTTTAAGATTCTCCATCTTTAATTTTTGTCATTTTAGTATCATGTGTCTTTTGGTGTGGCTCTCTTGGTTTCCTCTTGTTTGGGACTCTCTGTGATCCTTGAACTTGGATATCTGTTTCCTTTCTCAGGTTAGGGAAGCTTTCGGTCTTGCCAGTATTTCTAATACAAAGATGCATCTACTCAACTCCTACTCATGCATCAGGATTTGGTTCAAGAACCCAGCTAGATCACAGGTTTTTCCATATTCTCAGCCGCATCAATTCAGGGTTGGGCAGACAGGATGTGCACAATATCTGTGACAAACTGAACTAAAAATTGACCTTTCCCTTGTACATTTTTTTGTACTCATTTTTTTCACTAGAGAAATATAACCACATCTGAAATAAGAATGCTGCTTAAATATTATAGTAAAACAAGAATTTTTGCATGATATGCCTCTGAAAGAACCCAGAACCATTTGATAATATGGTCTCCAGGGAAGGGAACAAGAATTATAATCTTTTTAAGAGAATATCCTCATTATGTAGAAAAAGGATTTTTTAAATTTAGGTTCCACTGGAGACTTGTAAATAATTTTTCTTGCCTTGTACCTTTTAGATCAGTAGTCAATAAACTTTTTCTGTAAAGTGCCAGATAGTAAATATTGTAGGCTTGTGGGTCTCTGCGGCAACCACTCAACTCTGCTGTAGTAGCTTGAAAACAACCATAGATAATATGTAAAGGAAGGTGAATAACTATGTGTAAATAAAACATTAATTTAAAAAATAGGTGGAATTTAGCCAGTTTACCACCCCCCCCACCACAAACCTGCTTTAGATAGTGTCTCCTTTGAACAATACAGAATGTGTAATCATATTCTTTACTTTTTCATTCTTAAATAGGTTAAAACAAATCTCTCTCCCTCTAACTCAAGTTAAGAATTATGCTAGGAGTGTTGGAACAAAAAGATAAAGATAATGGGGAACAGAAGAAAAACATCTAGTTTATTATATAAAATCATAGAGTTGTAATACTCACTCAGGAAAGCAAAGGTGTTTCAAAAGCCATGAATAACTCTCTCCTATCAGAAATCTTCCGGGTAAGAATCAATAGTGGCAACAAAAAAGTCATATTCTGGGTTGAAAATTACTTCTGAGTCTCCATACTTCTCAAGTTGGAGACTAAAATAATGTATACTTGTGCAAATAAATTCAGAAATTGCTACTCCAGAAATGCAGATAATCTAAATTGACTACATATTGACTGCTTACCATTAAATTCTCTACAGAAGTGACCACTATAACAAGTAGTTTCATCATCCTGGCCTGTGGCACATGATGAGGATTCTCTAATTCAGAGAATCTCCAGTGTGGAAAAGTTTAGTTTACTGGGACATTGGCCCCAAACCCCAGGTTCTAGGCTTTTATCTAACTCTTCAGAATACTCCCAGCATATTAGCTGAAATCCTAGTCTCTCCCAGAAAAAAATTAAAGCAATATTCTGTTTTCAAAACAATTTCTTGTTCAAGAAAAAGAAGGGAAGTTTAAAACTTACCATTAAGGCTATAAATGAACTATACAACCAAACAGTGCCAACTAGATTCCCCTGCTTTACACTGGTATTCTTCTCAGAGGAAGCGGGTAATACCAAAGAAGTTTTAGGGATAGAAAGTGGGCCCCATAGAATTTGCCACTATCTTTTAGAGATATTCATGGGTATAAACCTAAAAGACCAAAAGCTGCATAGCAAAAAGCAGCTCAAAAAGTTCAATTTGTATTTCCATCTGTGTCCATATGTCACACATGGAAAGCCTATGTAGAAATAGGGTAGGATGTCTACTAGACCAGTGAAAAACCTTGGTGTTTAGCAAAATTCAAATTAAGATGGAAATCCAGTTGCTTTGTTCAAGGGCAGTATGAGTCACAATCAAATGAGTTGTTTTTCAAAATGGCTCACCTATTATTACTGATAATAGAAGAAGCAGTGATATATGCAAAATAGCAGCTCATCATTACATTTGGCTTATTAATAAACCCATACTCAAATGTAAACACAAATGATATAATGGTATCACTCAAGAAAAGCCTACCTCAAAACTGAGAGGCTGGTTACTTGCCAGAGCTAACTTTCTGGCTAGTACTGACTATGCCACTCAGATTAATGATGAGTATAGAGTCTACTTCCTTACCACTGACCCTAAGAGTAGAAGTTTGATTCTATTTTGCAGATTCAAAGAATCCTACATCTTCCCATCCACAAGTGAAAAGAGTTAGAAGGGAGACTCTCAGAAGGGCTTGGCAGCCTAGGGAGAAAGCAATCCAGACACAATGCTGCTATATGATCTTGAGCTCTTTCTTGCTCCATTCAAGAAATTCAACTAAACCCCAAAAACACTAACTCAGAACCCACAGGCAACGTTTCACTATCTCTGGATCTCTGGGGCTGTCTCTGTGTATCTCCCCTCATCTTGTATGGCATCTTCAGGGTGCAAAACTTCAACTCTATGGGGAAACGGTGGAGTCTCGATATCTGGCACTGACCTTAACAGAGCACAGATGCGCATGTAACTGGTACTTTTTACTACAACAAAATAGAAAGTCTAAGTAAGAAATAGAGCAACAAAAGTGACAATCAGGAGTGGAGCTGGAGAACTTATGGAGAAAACAAAGAAACTGAGTCCCTTCAGCTTCAGTTCAATCCAAATTTCAATAAAGGAAAAGTGTGGGCTGATACAAGCAGGTGATGACACCAGTGAAACACTATTACCACTCACCCAACTGCCTGCCAGTCTGGGAAACCACACCCCCACTGGATCTTGGAGCTCTCTGCCCACTATTTTTGCACTGTGAGACCATGAGCACGAATTTGTGTAAAACATTTATCTGCTTTGCTCAAAAGGCCTTTCCTGGCTCACTAGTTTGTCAGAGGATCCCATTTTACACTCTCCCATAAGGGTCTTTGTCCTTATTCTTTGACATTCATAGCTCCCTGAACAGATCATAATTATAATTAAATGGTTATTTTCCTATAGATTTGTGTAAAGCCTGCCTTCCCTGAAGAAAAGGTCAGGGGCAAGAGGGTAGGTTGCTTCTGCAGGGGAAAAAAATCATTTTGCCTCTACCCTTCTAGGTTCTTGGCTGAGAACTTTCTGTAATAACAGATTAACAGGAGAAAAACAAACAAATTCTGTTGTTGAACCAAAGACTGTGTGCATGTGTCTCCTGAGGCCAAACAAACTGAAACGTTGGAGTTTGGAGCAGAGAAAGGTTTATTGATTGAGAGGCCACCAGCAGAGAAGATGGGAGATGTAGGCTAATCTCAGATCCATCTTACTGGCTGGCCAGGGTATAAGATCTTCAAAGGCAAAAGGGGGTAAAAGCATGCGTGTCAGCTCATGCACAGTTCTCTGACTGGTGTGTGAGGCAGCGACAGGGTAATGTTTTGGGAGTCAACATCACAACCTGGTTTCAATCAATCTGAGGTCTACTGCTTGTGCTCAACAATTAGTCACCATCCATCACTAGGGTGAGGGTCTTAGTTTTTCCTGACACAGGGATCAAATCCAGGTCTCCTGCATCGCAGGCAGATTCTTTACCATCTGCGCCACAAGGGAAGCCCTCAGTTTCTGCAGAACAACTCAAAGATAAGCATCAGATTGTCATGTATCCCTGGAAGAGGAACTAGGGCTCCGTATTATCACTGAACTATTGCTGCCCAATATTTGTTTTGGGGGGCTCCAAAATCACTGCAGATGGTGACTGCAGCCATGAAATTAAAAGACACTTGCTCCTTGGACAAAAAGCTATGACCAACTTAGACAGAATATTAAAAAGCAGAGACACTACTTTGCCAACAAAGGTCCGTCTAGTCAAAGCGATCATTTTTCCAGTAGTCATGTATGGAGGTGAGAGTTGGACTATAAAGAACGCTGAGTGCCAAAGAATTGATGCTTTTGAACTGTCGTGTTAGAGAAGACTATTGAGAGTCCCTTGGACTGCAAGGAGATTCAACCAGTCCATCCTAAAGGAAATCAGTCCTGAATGTTCATTGGAAGGACTGATGTTGAAGCTGAAACTCCAATACTTTGGCCACCTGATGTGAAGAACTGACTCATTGGAAAAGACCCTGATGCTGGGAAAGATTGAAAGCAGGAGGAGAAGGGGACAGCAGAGGATGAGATGGTTGGATGGCAACACCGACTCGATGGACATGAGTTTGCCTAAGCTCTGGGAATTGGTGATGGACAGGGAAGCCTGGTGTATTGCAGTCCATGGGGTCGCAGAGTCGGACACGACTGAGTGACTGAATTGAACTGTTGCCCAACTGCCTGTCCTTTGTTTCTGCATCCTCTCACTTTCCTAATTACTAACTGACTAAGTCTACTCTTTGGAACTCGGGGAAAGTATAGGACACTGAAGCCTTTTTCTACAAGAAAGAGGACATGGAAAGTCTTTGGTATCCAAGAGGGTTCTGCTTGGTTTCAGTTTAATAGCATGTATACATGCTGGAAGAGACCAAGGAAAACTGAGTAACTTCTATACAGCCCAAACCATCATCTTTGCTACCATCTCCAGCTAGAGAGAAAAGATGTTGAGGGGGAGGCCAGTTAGGGGAGGTAACCAGGCAAAGCTCAGGAATCCAGGGTGAGGTTGTTATGCAGATTGAAGTCACTGCCTTCTCCACTGAGAAGCAGTTCCGGAGATTTACAGTCATGGAGGTTTCCCTTATAAATGTAAATGTCTCTTAAAAAGGGCAACTTCTATTCAGTTTTCAAAGCTTTTCCTTGTCTGCTGTTTCTTTAAAATCAGCCTGAAATAATCCTTTTGCCAAAGAGACATACTTGGGGGGCAGATTCTGCTTCCCCACACTTCCCCCAGCACCTACACCAGGTGTTACTCATCCTGGGGGCTCAAGATATATTTGTCAAATGAATGATTTATAATACCTTCCTATGTGTTCACGGCCACGGCTGCTCCACTATCCTAAGCAGGTATGCTACCACCTTTCTGCGCTTCGCTGGATTCCAAGTTCAACGGCTGTCTCCAAAAGAGAAAATCTCCTGTAGCAACAACAAAGAGGCTGGTTTGTTGTTTCATAAGTGCCCTTCCTTCCGGTCCTATTTACATGCATCATTAGCCCAAAGCGTAAGCACTCTATTATAAGTTATTTTAGAAGTCATAATCATTACAATTGTAAACTCCCACTGAAACCAGACTACCCCTTGTGCTGTTCAAGAATCCCCTCGGTGCTTACGTATCTCTCTCTAGGAGGCCTATTCCAGCTTTTAACCTTCCGTGTGGGCTTTTCATTTGGAGCCTCTTGTGATCTTCAAGCTGTAATTTTCACAAGTGGAGCCCTAAAGCTCTTTAATATTTTTGTTTACCAGAAGTATTTCATTTCATTTCTGCATGTTTGGTAGATGAATTTTCTGTAGCAGTTCACAAAATAATGTTTTACAGTATTAAGAGAAAAAAGTTAAAGGCCAAAGACAACCACAAAAAAATCAAGTGAGCAGTTAAAATATTTATATTAGTTTCAGAAGGCTCAAATGTAAGCAACAACTAAGTCATCGCAAGCACATTCAACAGGGAGATCAGGAAGCATACTGGATAAGAATGTTGTACAGTCGGCCGGGGACTGGGGCAGGTGAGGGAGATGCAGGGCTAGATTCTATCTTTATTTTAAAATTTTGCTCTTTGTGAATTTTTTAAAATGAGGTTTGGTTTTTAAAAATTCTTACATTAAAATACTACTGATGCTTTCTCCAAAAGTCAAACAGAATTACCATAAGTAATTCCACTCCTAGGTATAACTGTTTACCAAAAGAGCTTTAAAAAAAAAAAAAAACATATTCAGTTATTTACAGAACTTCCGTGGTGGTCCAGTGGTTAGGACTCTGTGCTCTCACTGTCGAGGACCTGGGTTGGATCCCCAGTCACGGTGTGGCAAAAACAAAAACAAATACAACTATTTACACATGACTGTTCACAGAAGCACTAGCCACAAAAGACAAAAGGTAGAAACAACCCAAGTGCCCATCAATGGATGAATGGATAAACAAATTGTAGTCTAATCCATAACAGGAAATTATATTCAGCCATAAAAAGGAAGGAAGAACTGACATAGGCTACATTGTGGATGAACTTAAAAAACATCAAGCTCAGTGAAAGAGGCCAGACACAAAAGGCCACATATTGTATGATTCCACTAATATGAAATATCCAGAATAGGCAAATCCACAGAAATAGAAAGGAGTTGCAGAGGGCTGGGAGGGAGGAATGGACAGTGACTGCTAATGGATGTGGGGATTTATTTTGGAGGAATGGAAATGTTTTGGAACCAGATAAAGGTGGTGGTTGCACAACACTGTGAATGTACCTAATGCTATTGCATTGTTCACTTTGAAATGGTTAATTCTATGTTATATGAATTTCACCTCAATTAAATATGTGTGTGTGTGTGTTACTGATCTTGACTCCTGAATTTTTTTATGTTCCCTTAAATTCAGTGCCTGAGGCCAGGGTCTTACTTACCAATCCTAGTCTTGGATCTGTTTCATTTCACTTTTTAGTAGAAATAAACAGTGAGAAATTGAAATAAGCTTGGGCCACATGTAAATCTGTGGCTGAATTCCAGGTAACAGAAAGACTCATTTTTGACTCAAAACTAGTCATTGTCTGTGCCCTGCCAGCCTTCCCATATAGCCTGGAGAAGCCTCAGTCACCTGGATCCTTGCTTACCACCTGGACATCACCATATGCCAGACAAAACACCAAAACACTTTCTGTCCACTAAGACGGTTGGGAAATGTTTAATTGGCTGAAGAAATTTGCAAGAACCAAAGGTCGCCTCTAGAGGAAAAAGAAAACCACCCCTTTGATTCTGGTTTATTGAAGTACGTATTATTAAATTCCCCTTGAGGCTGGACATCGCATGTTTGGTGGAGAACAGAGTGATTCTACAAGTGTGGTGATTTCATCAGATAGTTCCTTCATCTTGGCTTCAGTTACTTCAGAGCCTTAAAAAAAAAAGAATATACATATTAGCCACATCAGAAGTTGAATACTGTAAGTCTTTAAAGTATCTCCAACTAATCTTTGCATCATTTTGGTTTGCTTCTGAAAGGCTCCATGTTTGAGGCAAACCTAAACAAACCTGGATGTGCCTTCCCTGGTGAACGGCAATGTTCTGCCCCTAAGTGAAATAAGAAGAGAAATCATACTGGAGCGACTGACTCTGTACAAATTTTCCAAAAACTGCTGTCCCTACTAAAGAGCTGTGGTGCTGGAGAAGACTCTTGAGAGTCCCTTGGACTGCAAGGAGATCCAACCAGTCCATCCTAAAGGAAATCAGTCCTGAATATTCATTAAAAGGACTGATGCTGAAGCTGAAACTCCAATACTTTGGCCACCTGATGCGAAGAACTGACTGATTGGAAAAGGCCTTAATGCCGGGAAAGATTGAAGGCGGGAGGAGAAAGAGACAACAGAGGATGAGATGGTTGGATGGCATTACCAACTCGATGGACATGAGTTTGAGCAAGTGCCGGGAGTTGGTGATGGACAGGGAGGCCTGGTGTGCTGCAGTCCATGGGGTCACTAAGAGTCGGGCACAACTGAGCGACTGAATTGAACTGAACTACTAAAGAACAGGAACAATATAAGACCTGTCCTACTCTTAGGGATTCCAAGCAGCAGCGGCCTGTGAGTGTGAATGGAATAAAGCCATCCAGGCTGCTACCTTCTCTAATAAAACCTCCAGGAGCTGTGAGGGACATAAGCTGCCCTTGGAAGCCAAGCCAGTCTCTGACATCTTCCCTACAAAGAAAGAAAACACTATTTTATTTTCTACAGATTCAAGGAAGTCTGCTTTTTCATGAGCAACCTAGATCACGGGTCAACACACTGTGTTTGGAAATAGTTTTATAGGGACATAGCCCTGCCTATTTATGTGTGGACATCCAAGCCTGTTCTCCATCTCCAATGCACTGCAGGGCCTGAAAAGCTGAAAACAGCTCCTGCCTGGCCCTTTCCAGTACAAGTCTGCTGACCCCTCAGCTATACTCTTACAACTCTAACCACCACAGCCTCCATTACCCATTTATAGGTACTCAGATATGTTTACTCCTGGCCTCATGCACATTCCTAACTGCTAGCTTTCTCAGGGGTGTTCCAGATTACCGGAAGCACAATCAGCTGTCAGGTTTGTTCTGCTCACTATGCCAGTCAAACAGGAGCATCCCGGGATCCTGTGAGATGAGTCCTGTGATGCTCCCTTCTGCACCAAGACGACAGCTTGTCTACAAAACAAACAAGAACTTCAAGGCTCCATCTCACCCTCTCAGGTTGTCCTGGTGATTCCAAGTCATGGGTCAGTTTCAGCTGATTTCCAACTCAGCTAACCTTGGCTCTGAAAAGCTGTCATCACTGGCATCACTGTATCTGTCACTAGAGCAAAAGATGAACTGATTCAGCAAAATGTAAAAAATTTTGCACAATTATTCTATTTATGATCCCAAACACTTTCCACAATTACTCCCACTCAGAGAAAATACTAAGGAATATTCTAATACTACTTAGTCACTCCAGGAAGATATTAATCCAACCATAACCAATGGTCTCCTTCTTTTGTCAGAGGAACTGATCACTTGCTTTTATTTTAAATTGGAAGTACTTTATTTAGAAAATTTATAAAAGCATTTCAATTTAGACTGAAATGTACTGAAGACCACTAATACAGGCCAACAACATGGAAGTTTTCCATTTCAATAAGCATTCTCATAGGTCCAAGGGTTTGAGAAATAATTTGTACAATTTTGCTATTTTCAAATTAGAAACTTTATGTGTTGCTCCAACTACGTCGAGTTACATGTAGCATTCAAAGTAGGACTGATTATTGACATAGATGCTGCCATCTTGGGTTTCTGTAGAAATAAAGCTTCTCCATGAGATAGGCCTACAATTGTACTTTGACTTGGAGTCACAGGCTCAGTTTGGGGTTTCTCTTGCTTGGTTCCAAGTAAACAAGCCAGCTGATCAACCCCTCAAGAGCTCTACTGATCTATGAAGATGGCTTTGCCAGGACATAAGTGTTTTATGCCTGAGCTACTCCTAGTCTTGGCCAAGTTTTTACTGATTTATAGCAACAGAAGTCTGAATTCCGTAAGAGTTCAAAATTCAGTTTTTTTAAAAGAGAGAAGAGGAAGCAATTGGAGAAACCCTATGCTAACAGGCTAGAAAACAAAGATTTACAATAAACATATTGAGTAAATATCAATAAATACATAAACAAAATCAACAAAACCTCACTCTCCTCCCTGACTTCTGGACAAAATACTGGAAAGGGGGAGGGTGGGGCTACAGTATGGCGAAGACAAAGATAAAGCTCAAGAATGGCAGAAAAGACAAGATTTGTTAGATAAACAATCAAGTAGAAAATATCTCCTAGTTAGATTTTAATTCAGGAAAACCACTTTTACTATTATCAAAGGGTTTTCAATAAAGAAAACACATAATAACCAAAGAATATTTTTTCAAAACAAGAACCCAGAAAAGTTAATATATCCTTATCCATGCACTCTCACTATACAAACATAGAGTCCCTTCTGGTTCTCTGCAACAAAAGGGGATCTGGAAGATGCACTCAACTTCCTATGTGAGAAGAAATGAAGGTCAAGGATGTTCAAGTGATTCACCAGGCACACAGCTTGTTTGAGGTGGGGCCAGAATCCCCATGTCATGCTAACCCAGGCCACAAGTTCAAGTCTCAGCTGTGTGCTACAGTGGGCCCACAAGGTGTGTACCCTGACACCACAACTGAGAAGGTCCAAAGAGCCAAAGGAACTCCATTTTCTCTAGTAGTTCAAGCTTCCTTCCCTGCTGCTGAACTCGGGAAAGAGAGGGGTGGGCCCACATCTTACCCCTCGCTCTCTTGGTTGTAGTAGTTATTAGCTACGTACCTTCAGACTGGTCACTTGACCCCTTGAGAGTCCAGAAAAAATTACTAAGGATAACTACAACACCTCACCAAAATGTTATGAGGGCCAAAAGAGACTGCACAAAGGTACTCTGAAACTACATAAAAATATAAGCCATTGCTGGTTATGAGGGTTATATGTTTTATAACATGATATCTCTCAAAAAGTCATGGAAATAGAAAGAAGCAGTGAAAACTGCCAAGTGCATGATTTTCCTGTACCAAGAGTAATTCCCTCCCCATTTCAGCAAGTGGACTTGGGTGGGTCTAACCTAATGGCTCTAGTTTCCTGTCTGCTGGCTATCAGCCCTAAACTCTGCCAATGCATCAAAATGGCACAGGGTAAGCCTAACAAAGGAAAGCTCCAAGGCAAATGACTGGGTTCACTCATTTTTTCATGTGTTCAGAGACAGAGATAGAACAACCAAATAAACCACAACACTCAAGAACAGAATTCTCAAAATAGGCAGTGCTGCTAAGCATGCTGATTTTATGGCATTCATGTGCCAGCAAAACACAAGTGCTAGAAACACAATTCTGCATGCAGAACAGCAACAGCTCCTGCAAGTGCAATAAAATCTGTGCCACGTAAGAGTTAGGGGTTCATTTTTTGTTTCACATAGAGTAGACTTAAGTCATAAGATATACTTCCCTGGGGATATTTTCACTTAGTTCGAGACATCTCAGCTCTATCTTAAGACTAACCTATCTCTTTAAATAATCTCTGTACACACACACACACACACACACACTTCTCAGTGGGGAGAGTTATTAGGTATTAGAGTCTTACATGTTAAATTTTTTGAAAGGCCACAGAATATGGAACTATTCATGTGAGTCTTCTTACATTTGAGGAGCAGACAGTTTTAAACCTGCACTGTCCAATATGGTAGCCACAAGCCACAGTAGCTATCTGAATTTAAATCAACTAAAACCAAATAAAATTTAAAATTCCATTCCTCATGTATATACACTGAGCCATACTTCAAGTGCTCAACAGGCATGTGTGGTTGGTGACTATGATACTGGACAGTGCAGATTTTCTTTTTAAGGTAAGAGCATTCTTTATTCCTAGTTTCAAATATTACACTTCTATGTATAATATAAGAAACCACGAAACTGGAGCCCCTTATACAGAGTGAAGTAAGCCAGAAAGATAAAGAACATTACAGCATACTAACACATATATATGGAATTTAGAAAGATGGTAACGATAACCCTATATGCAAAACAGAAAAAGAGACACAGAAATACAGAACAGACTTTTGAACTCTGTGGGAGAAGGTGAGGGTGGGATGTTTCAAAAGAACAGCATGTATACTATCTATGGTGAAACAGATCACCAGCCCAGGTGGGATGCATGAGACAAGTGCTCCGGCCTGGTGCACTGGGAAGACCCAGAGGAATCGGGTGGAGAGGGAGATGGGAGGGGGGATCGGGATGGGGAATAAGTGTAAATCTATGGCTGATTCATATCAATGTATGACAAAACCCACTGAAATGTTGTGAAGTAATTAGCCTCCAACTAATAAAAAAATTAAAAAAAAAAAAAAGAGTAAAAGAAACCAATACATATATCTATATATATAGGGCTTCCCCAGTGGCTCAGTGGTAAAGAATCTGCTTGCAATGCAGGAGACATAAGAGACATGGGTTCGATCCCTGAGTCAGGAAGATCCCCTGGAGGAGGGCATGGCAACCCACTCCAGTATTCTTGCCTGGAGAATCCCATGGACAGAGGAGCCTGGCGGGCTACAGTCCATAGGGTCACAAAGAGTTGGACATGACTGAAGCAACTTAGCACACAAATACATAAAAACTTTGCCAATGCTAGAATTAAAATAGAGCTAAGATTAAAATTGACATAATCATAAGGACAGTGCATATTATAGAACATTTTCACCACTGCAAAAAAAGTTCTATTGGATAGCACTGATTTAAAACAAATGAATAATGATTTTAACAAAAACAAACTATAATCACCATGCAATGGTTCTCCTTGTCACTCTCTAAGAAAGGTTTTTGTAAGGTCTGGCTATGTACAATCAAAATCACAGCAAATCTCCCTCATGCATGCACCCTCCAAATAATGGAAGTATTCTTTTCTAAAAAGCTGTTTACTGTACTATTTCCAAGACAAAATCAAAATCACCAGCGGCAACACACAGGACTTGCCATCCTTCAACACTGGCTCAACTCAACAAGACTTGACCACCATGGTCTACATGTGGTTCTTTGACAAACGAAAGGCTTGTCATAGTCAAGTTTGTTTGTCAAAGTCTCCTGGTTCCTAATAAATTCCTAATACAAGAAAACATATTCCAGGGCACCAGGGCAACGGTAAAGTACTGCCTCACATAGTCCACCTTCTTTTTACCCTGAGGCAGCTGTTAAACCATTTCTTTTCCATTAACAGAAAGAGGTAGTTAGAATTAAAAAATTCTAATAGCATACTTAAGATCCCCAGCATGCATAAATTCCTATAATACTTTATATCAAAACCCATTTCATGTGGAGAAAGCATGTTTTAAAACAGGTTGCCATGCACACAGTTTTCCCCAAAGCGTTGTTATCACTATACTTACTTCCTTCTCAAAGAGCCCCTGGAAGCCATAAAATATAAGAGCAAGGGAATGAATAACTTAGTATGTTTTGAATGAGTCTTGCATTGAATAGTAAATGGTAGAACACAACCCTGGCAGGACATTAAAAGCACAGTAGTCTATATCAGTATTAACTCCATCCCTGGCTGACACCACATCATCAGCAGACAGTGAATCACGATCAATAAAGAGCACCTTTTCAGCAACATTTAATCCCTTAGGGAAGGCATACTCAAATGGTGCTTATCAGCAGTACTTTACAAGAAACAGTCTCAAGGTATGGTTTTGGAATCTAACAATAAGCAAGGGAGCTGTTTTAAAGATGTCTGAAAAAGCTGTTGAAAAAGAAAGCAAAAAAGAATCTTCTTTTCCAGTTCACTTTTGCTTGAAATGTAACATAGGGAGAAAAATAGTATTTTTATATCAGGTGAAAGTTTACAAAGCACCATCTCAACTGTTCTTCACAGCAACCCTAAAGAATGAGGATCCTGCGGTTTAAGAGTGGGGACTTGGAAAAAAATTACCCAGGAAGTGGCATATCCAGAAAATAACCCCATAGCACCTGCTCTATTTGTCCACACTATCCCCACAAAAATGAAATATTTGCACCTTATACGGCAAGAATGGTCTGTGGCAACATCAACCATGCAGACCAAAAGTTAAAATAAAAAGCAAGATGATTCCAAGTTTAAAACAGTGCTGGAAAATGCACATTAGATTCACACAGGAGAAAAGGAGTATCTTACTCTCCTAGTCAAAGAGAAAGAATCACCCCAAGTGGGATAAGGACGCCTTAGAGGGATAAATGTACACTCTAATCAGCGGAGAGGCCACGCCTACCTCTAATGGTCATCATCAGTAACCATTTGGGGAACCAGCATCCTAACAGGCTACAGATTGCCTTCCACCAGATTGCCAGCAGAAGGTGGATTGAGAAGAGGAAAGCTGGAGGCATGGAGACCAGGTAGGAGGCTTTGCAGGAGGCAAGAGATTAATAATAATAATAATAATAGCACAATAATAATTCCCATTTAATTTCCTACCACAGTCCAGGCACTGTGCTAAGTGCTTTCCATTTAGAAAAAAATGCACACTTCGTTACTACCTTGTGAAGTGGGTACTATTACCATCTCCTTTTTATAAAAGCCATCTTAGCTGGGGGTCTGTATCTGAGAAGACTCTTGGAAGAATATTGATGGATGGGAGGTTTCTGGGGTGTGAATACTGGGATATGATGTTCCAATTGCTATGTGTGTGCACTTTTACAGGAAGTGGGTCCACAGCTTTCATCACTTTCTTGGAAGGTGATCCGTCAGCCCCAGAATGTAGAGAAGCATTAAGCTACCCATTAAGACCCCCAGGACAGGGCATGTGTTCTTATTGGACTAGTCCTTGATTCTCTTGTGCCCAGCACCATGGCTGGGGTGGTGTAAGCTCCAGCACATGTGGCGCATTGAGTAGATGCTAAAGCGTGCAGCCATCAACAGTAGGAGCATCATGCAACTTGGAAAACTGGGTATGAGGTGTTCAGTTCAAAAGACAAGCTTCTGTAATTAATAAAAACTGTGGTGATACTTTGAGAACATATGAATATCCCACTTTCCAAAACCTTTCATCTAATGGTTTTAGCATCCACTTATGATCCTTATTTGACTCAGTTATTACATCAGGGGTGGCATCTACATTTTTTAAATTGGGCTTTTTTCCCCTGAGTATTATTATGTAATTTTAAAAACATATAATGTGTAATGTAATTTTAAAAACATATAATGCAATTTTGTCACTACTGTTTTTGATGTTCAAACTGTCCAAATGAGGCCAGCAGGAATCCTTTCAAGCTAGCTTCTTTGACCTTATACAAAATCTTCCCCTTGGTTTTTAAACTCTTCTTTCCTTTAAGTCCACCTTCTGGCCTCATCCTGTACTCTTCTTGTCCCAGACTTGAAACCAACCATTTCTTCCAGGAGCCCTAGTTCATTTCAGTGGGAGATGGCATCTTAAAAACTAAAATGGAGAAAAATGTTTCTTTACAAAAGAGTCCTCCAGACAGTCACTATCTTAACCAGGTGTTAAACTCAGCACCATTCACTGTGTGACTAAAGAGGGAATATTATGTGCCTCACGTGCCTCCTGATGTGTCCTTATGAAGTCCACAACAGCCCCAATGAACTATTCTTCCAAAAATGCCTAGCCTGAATCAAATCAAGACAAAATATGAATCAAATTCTGGTCATTGCTATAACTGGCCTGGCTTCTTTACTTTAAAAGTCACAATATTGTAAAGTAATTATCCTCCAATTAAAATAAATTAATTTTTTTTAAAAGTCATTGTTATGAAGAACTGAAAAAGAGAGGGTGATTACCCAGATTAAAAGAAACTAGGAAACATAACCAAATGAACCTCAAATTCATCACTGATTAAATTTTTTAATTTCAAAAAAAGCTAAAGAGACATTTGGGGATAAATGGAGAAATTTTAATATGAACTGGATATTAAATGATGCATGGAATTAATGTTAATTTTCTTAGGTGTGATCATGATACTGCAGTTATGTGAGACAATGTCTTCAATTTTAGGAAATGAATGATAAAGTATTTAGGAGTGAAGTGCTACGATGTTTGCAACTTATAAGTGCTTCTGAAATAAGTTTAATACAGTGAGAGAGAGAGAAGCAAACGTGGTAAAAAGGCAACAATTGATGAATCTAGGTGAAAGGTATACAAGTATTCACTGTACTATTCCTTCATCTTTTCTATAGGCTTGAAAGAATAAGAGAAAAAAAAAAGAATTGGGAAAAATACACACACACACTCTCTATTCTGATTACAACCATGAAAGGAGTCATATACAAGTATAAACTAAAGACTGGAAGGAAAGACTCAAAAGCGAGGACAGTGACCTAGTTAGGTTTACAGGTTTATGGATCTTTTTTCTTATTTTCCAAATTTTCTCGAATGCCTCAGGTAGAAGTCAACAGAAAACGAAGTTTTCCCAGGCTTGAAGACAGCATATCACCTCAACGGAAAAGCCCAGTAGTCACAGGACACAGACCAGAGACAATGGTGAAGGAAATGAGCGCCTTCGCTCCCTGACTGCAGAGATTCAAAGAGAAAAGTGAAGAGGGAAGCTTGAGCTTGCAGGAGAGAAGGGACTCAATCCTAGGAGCATACAAAGAATCAGGAAATAGAAAGCACTGACTGCAACTCTGTACTTCCTGTAAGACCCTCTGATTATAAAGTAGTTTCAACTCTTGAGTTTGGTCTGAAACAATCAGGCAAATACAGTGTGCCACGGAGTTAACTTTCCTCCCATTTATACTGGCCTGCCTTCCGTTTCAACTCAAATAGATGATTTCTCTGCACAAGAGATAGATTGTGTTGGGTGGAGACATGGAATCTAAGATCCTAAAACCTAGACTAAAATGCTACTCACATGTCTTAAGATTCTGCTTTTATATTTTGAAAACATGTTTTCCCAAAGAGCTGCATTTCTGTGAACTGAACTCTATCTCGGTTCTTGCTTTCCGACATAGAACAAGCACTATCTAAGCAAGAGAGTTTTAGTCTGACCTGACAGAGGAGCATGATAAATGCCAGCATCACAAAAACTGGAAGTCATTCCTGACCTCAGTGTGGAGTGACTGCACCTCAGGGCCTTGTAGGGCAGCCCGAGACACACAGGCTGAGAAACAACCTATGACTTTAGACTCTTATCCCTCTTCTCTTTCCAGTTGCTTAAAAATGTAATTCTGAAACTGTAAGGACCTACTGTATAGCACAAGGAACTATATTCAATATCCTTTAATAAACCATAATAGAAAAGAAGATATATATAAAACTGAACCATTTTGCTATACACCAGAAACTAAAACTAATACAACACTGTAAATCAACTATACTTCAATTTTTTAAAAAAATGGAATTCTGGACATAAATCATGTGCTTTGTTTCTACATATTGAAGAACTCACAATTATAAGAATCTTTGGATCTTCTATTTCATATAAATCTACAATTTTTTATTACAATTACATGAAGCAGTCTCATTCCATTACATCATACACCAGCAAAACCATGCAAATTTGTGGTTACTGTTTAAACATGGGACAAATTATACTTAGACACCAGGAGAGAGATATCAGCAAATAATTACAATGATTTATTTAATGGGCCATAATTTCCCATTGGATTTTTTTATTCTAAAAATTGTTTCCTGGACTTGTGCAAAAGAGTTAACACAATAGGCCTGAGGCTGACATCTTTAGAAGGGCCTGTTGCTGGGGAACTTGGCTTTCAGAATGTTTTCTCCATTACTAACTGATAAAGTCATTTTTGGGGGCCTAGGCTGTTTGTACAGGCAATGTGATTGTGGTGAACGCTTGCTTTCCTCCTGGGAGCCTGGAATTTGGGTGGTTGCTAGGCAGAGAATGCCCATGTGACCAGCCTTCTATAGAAACTCTAAAGCCTGAGTGTCAAATGGGCTTCTCTGGGCGTAAACATCACACACTGCATTTGTACTGCTGGAGGGAGGGTGAGCTCTGTGTGACCTCTCACGGGAGGGAGAAAGCATAGGAAAGCTGCAGATAGATTTCTCCAAGCCCTACTTACACCTCTTTCTCTGCCTGAGCAAGCTGTGTATGCTTATTCTGTCACTGAAATGAATTTTAGCCATGAGTACAACTATATTCGGATTCCTCCTAATCAATCGTTAAATGTGTGGGTGGTCTTAGAGAATCCTCCAAACAAGATTTAGTTTGATTTTGCAAGTTCTTTTGAGTAGCTTATAAAAACCTAAAAAAATAATATTCTAAAACCATTATGCCTCTTGAACAGACCCCCACAAGTCTAAAACCAGGTGGGCCTGGTCTTCATAACTGCTACCATTCTAGAAGATACCAGAGTAGCTAAGAGTTCAGCTCACCAGCTCAAGATCCCAAAGTAATATTCTTACTGCAGTAAAATATAAACACAGTAAAACATAAAGGTTCTCCACAAGGCAGAAAGCAAAAGTTAGAGCCCAGGTGTATTTGCTCAAAGCCAAGGATTTTTACATTGTGGGTTTTTCAAGACATCGATGGCACATATGCCATACATTTAAATAATATCAGCCAATTTCTGGGAAAGGAAGCCATTATTCTAGTGTTCAAATTTTTTGTCACATTTGTTTAGGATTGATTACAGACAGTAATCTTGTTTGACAGAAATACAGTCCCAACTCAGCTCACATTAGAGCCTGGCTACCAAAGCAGTTACTTGTTTTTCAATGCTCACTAACACCATGGATCTGGGCAGGGAGAAGCTGAAGTGCAAGGTTCCTCTGGAATTCTAGTGTCTGCCACTGGATTAAATCATGGGTACCATTCTTAGTCAGAAGGCCCCCTGCAAGGTGTCAAGATTAGACGAGACTATATCCTCCTGGCGTATATTTAGTATAGTAGGGGATATATCCTCCCCTACATTTAGTACTGTAGTGGGTAGTAAACAACCACTGCATACTGGGGAGCCAGAGAGATGAAGATAAATAAGATGCTGGCTTCTCTTAAGGAATGCACCAATTGGTGGCTGATATACAGGAATTCTCTGATCACTGTGGAAGCCTACTAGTCAGCTGTGATTCCAGTCTCAGCATCAGAGTCTTGTTAAGAGACACACTGTGTCTTGCTCAGGAGTTGCTAGCAAGCAGTCACTTTTCTTAGAAACTACCAGTGAACTTTACTCAGAGACTACCAGCCCCGAGGTGGGAATTGACAGGCCAGCCAGTACACAGGTGGGCAAGCCACACAAACCAGATGTCATTTATATATTAGTTGATACTTGCAAATAACCATATAGTTATATGAGAACAATTATGCACATGTTATTTCTCCCAGTCATCTAACTTGTTCCACTGTCATCCTCCTTTCACATGTGAGCACCTGAAACAATGGAGAAAACAGAGTGGCAGGGAAGGGTCACAGCATACATGCAACAGGGACCACACTGGAATATCCAATCTGCTGTGTGAGCTGTGCAGAGTCACAGCACAGGAAACTCATCTTCATATACAGCCTCATGCAGAACCAAGCCATGGGCACCAGGACAAGTGGAGCTGATGCTTCACTGAAGCAGGGAAGCGCCTGAAACCACCCACCCCAGTCCATTCCTCAGAGCAACCTGGATTCCAGCTCCACAGGGCATGGTGTGAAAACCACTGCACTGGTTCAAGAGAGCAGGGAGTGATCATTAATTCATTAACAGGTCCAACGTGCAAAATATGTAAAACTGTTCCCATCTGAACACACAGTTAAAGGAAATTCTAGGGAACTGTGAGTCTCTCCTAGCAGGTAATACTGCAAAGGAGCAGGCTCATGTAACAAAGTACACACAGACACACATGCCACAATCCTTTGTTCAGTCGCTAAGTTGTGTCTGATTCTTTGCAATCCCACGGACTGCACTATCACTATCTTCTGGAGTTTGCTCAAACTCATGTCCATTGAGTTGATGATATCATCCAACCATCTCATTCCTTGTCACCTCCTTCTCCTCCTGCACTCAATCTTTCCCAGCATCCAGGTCTTTCCCAATGAATCGGCTCTTCACATCAGGTGGCCAAAGCATTGGAGGTTCAGCTTCAACTTCAGCATCAGTCCTTCCAATGAATATTCAGGATTCAGTTCCTTTAGGGTTGACTGGCTACTTCCTTGCTGTCCAAGGAACTCTCAAGAGTTCTCTAGCACTACAATTCGAAAGCATCAATTCTTCAGCGCTCAGCCTTCTTTATGATCCAACTCTCACATCCATACATGACTACTAGAAAAACCGTAGCTTTGACTATATGGACCTTTGTTGGAAAAGTGAAGTCTCTGCTTTTTAATATGCTGTCTAGGTTTGTCGTAGCTTTTCTTCCAAGGAGCAACCATCTTTTAAGCCATGCATATGGCTTCAGTCACCATCCGTGGTGATTTTGGAGCCCAAGAAAATAAAGTCTGTCACTGTTTCCATTTTTCCCTGTCTATTTGCCATGAAGTGATGGGATTGAATGCCATGATCTTAGTTTTCTGAATATTGAGTTTTAAGCTAGCTTTTCCACTCTTCTCTTTCACGTTCTTCAAAAGGCTCTTTAGTTCCTCTTCACTTTCTACAGTAAGGGTGGTGTCATCTGCATATTTAAGGTTATTGATATTTCTCCTGGCCATCTTGATTCCAGCTTGGGATTCATCTAGCCCAGCATTTTGCATGATGTACTCTGCATATAAGTTAAATAAGCAGGTTGACAATGTAGAGACCTGACATACACCTTTCCCAATTTTGAACCAGTCTGTTGTTCCATGTCCAGTTCTAACTGTTGCTTCTTGACCTGCATACAGGTTTCTCAGGAGACAGGTAAGATGGTCTGGTATTCCTATCTCTTTAAGAATTTTCCACAGTCCTGGCAGTCCTCAAACGCAGTATCACAAGACTCATTTGCTACAATGAGGGTCCACAATGGTAACTTCTAAACAAGATATATCCGGTTATTGTGGGAGTAACCCCTACCTAAGCACATGATTCTGGCCAGTTCCTTTCACTTTTAAAGTTATTACATACAATATTCTTAGATGAGACGAAGTAAAGATGTAAATTCTCACCAAACTAGTATTTAAATGTAAAGAACTTTTAATGAAATTTAGTGAAAATTAAATTTTAATGAATTTTAATGAAAATTCCAAAGGGATTTTTAAATTCAAATTAGACTTTAAAAATCATTGTACAGGTCCTCCAGAAGAAGAGGTAAACACATTTTTAAAAATATTAAATAATGGTAAGAGTAGGGTAAATAAGGGCTCAACTTACAATAATGCTATGACAATAAAAAGGGTGGTAAGGATTCAGAAAAAAGAGATGAAATCACCAGTGGAACAAAACAGAAATCCCTGAAACAAATCTAAATTACTTAATTGGTGAGGGTGGAGTGGTGTCAAGGGGATGGAGATCCCTACCTCACATACCACACCAAAAATAAAGTCCATGTATATTACATATTGAAACTATAAAACTGAAACTATATCAGTCTCCCAAGGCAATAGAAATAAAAACAAAAATAAATAAATGGGACCTAATCAAACTTACAAGCTTTTGCACAGCAAAGGAAATTATTTTACAAAAAGAAAGAAAAGACAAGCTACAGAATGGGAGAAAATATTTGCAAATGATGTGAAAGACACAGGCTTAATTTCCAAAATATACAAACAGCTCATGCAACAACAACAACAAAACCCAACTGAAAAATGGGCAGAAGACCTTGATAGACATTTCTCCAAACAAGACCTACAGATGGTCAACAGGTACATGAAATGATGCTCAATATCACTCATTATTAGAGAAATGCAAGTCAAAACTACAATGAGGTATCACCTCATACCAGTCAGAATAGCCATCATTAAAAAGTCTACAAACAACAAATGTTAGAGAGGGTATGGGGGAAAGGGAACCCTCCTATACTGTTGGTGGAAATGTAAATTGGTACAGCCACTATGGAGAACAGTATGGAGGTTCCTCAGAAAACTAAGAATAGAACTACCATATGATCCAGCAGTCCCACTCCTGGGCATACAACTGGGCAAAACTATAATTCAAAAAGATACCTGCACACCAATGTTCATAGCAGCATTGTTCCCAATAGCCAAGATATGGATACAACCTAAATGTCCATAGACAGATGAATGGATAAAGAAGATGTTGTACATACATACAATGGAATACTACTCAGTCATAAAAAAGAATGAATTAATGCCATTTGCAGCAACATGGAGATTGCAGCAGACCTAGAGATTATCATACTAAGTGAAGTAAGTCAGAAAGAGAAGCACAAATACAATATGATACCACTTCTATGTAGAATCTAAAATCTAAAATCTTCACAAATGAACCTATCTCCAAAACAGAAACAGACTCACAGACACAGAGAATAGACTTATGGTTGCCAAGGATGAGGAGGGAAGGGAGAGGGATAGACTGGGAGTTTGGGATTAGTAGACACAAAATATTACATTTAGAGTAGATAAACAACAAGGGCCTAATGTATAGCACAGGGAACTATATCCAATTTCCTGGGACAAACCATAATGGAAAAGAATATTTTAAAAAGAATATATATATAAAAAACTGAGTCACTTAGCTGTACAGCAGAAATTAGCACAACACTGTAAATCAACTATACTTTAAAATTTTTTCCTCTGAAACTATAAAAGTGCTAGTGGAAAACAAACGGGTAACTATATAATCATCTTTTGACAGGGAAAGAATTTAGGCATGATACTAAAGACACAATCCACCAAAGTAAAAGATCTGACCACGTTAAAAAAAAACATAAATAAGGACTACATAAAGTCTTTATTTAAAGTTCTTTAGTGAAAATAAAAACTAAGATAAACCTAGCAAAAACTACTGAAAACCATTAACAACTTAAAAACAAAACCACTCTGAAAAAGTATGTGTAATCAAACAAAGGATTAATGTCCTTTATACATAAAGAGCTTACTAATCATCAAGAAAAAGGGTAATAGCAAAAGGAAAATTAGGGCAAAGGATATGAACAGGGTATTAATAAAACAAGAAAGCCAATAAACATATAAAATATTCATGTACATGTATTACTCAGAAAGTCAACAAAAGAAAATCCCTTTTTTTCACCTACCAAAATGACAAATATCTATAAAATAATACTCAGCATCAGCATGATTTGGAAAACTGACATATTACTCTTGTAGATGTGATTAAATCACTTTCATTCAGAGAAAAATGTATGCTTATTAAGAGGGGAAAAAATGACTCTCCACTTTAAAAAATAAATCCTACAACGATATTAAATTTTATGAGAAGCCTACAATGTTGATAATTGTATCTTGAGTCACTGCTAAGGACACAGTAAGCTGGTTGGTTACCTTGAAGACAGCTTGCATCCCTGTAGGAGGTAGGCATTCAAATTCCCAGTTGCCGCAAGTAACAGCCCCAGGTATGGAGGGGAAGGCTTCATGGGCCTAGAAGAAAACTCGGGATGGAACTGGACACCAACAAAATAGGGGTGATCTGAAATGAGAATAATTACAATGCAATTGAAGCTGATAAATCTGAGAACAGCCTTAAAAACCTTATCTTTAAATAAGAAAACTCATTACATGGTAAGATTTAACTTGTTACCTATATCATAGCCAGATATTTTCATGATACAACTTGGTAGTAGAATTTCAAATTGTAAAACACATCTCACTAACAAGAGATTCAGCATTTTATTTGTGGAAATAGATTGAGCAAAGTTAAGCAAAAGTTTTTGAATGGGAAGATGATCTGCTATCGAGGCCCTTCCAAGACTTGCAATGGTTCTATTTCCATGGGTGGGGTCCAGGGCAGGCTACCCCAAAGTATGTCTCAATGGCATACTGATTATTTTGAATTAAAATTACTTAAGATTGAGCTGATGTAAGAGGGCCACTTTGACACACACTCCACCCAGTCTCCCTAAAAGCAGGAAATAAACCTCTCACGTGAAAGGTACACTCTCAGCATATGGAGGTGGAAGGACATCCTTATCACTACAGACACGGCATCTGGGCAGAGAAGCCTATATAAACACATTTTGTGACTTCTTTCACTTATTACCCAAGCTCAAATTTCATTTAGATTCTTCACTAATTAAGCACTCAAAGTCTAAGTTTCTTTGTCCTGTTAATTCCTCATATATTTATTGCTTCTGTGTCTAAAAAGTACAAAACCTACCTACTTTCTCCACTTTTTAGGTTCCATTTCTAAGAGACCTCCATTTGTACAATTTTTTCTTTTTCTCCTGTTTATCTGTCTTGCATCAATTTTATTATTAGTCCAGTCACAAGAACTCAAGAGGGTAGAGGGGGAAAGGTCCCCTCCCCCAACAGCCTGATATCCTCATACGTCAGGCTAACTGTAAGTCACTTTCAGATGGCTTCAGGCCATTTCCTACAAGTTCTCCTTTCCCAAGGGATGGGTCCCCTGGGAAAGAAGCAGGTATAACTGCTTTTCTAGTCATAGCTCTGGGCTGGATATTAATCACAGACAGCACCATGAAGCTAATCAGGCACTCATACTTCAGCTATGTCGATTTATCTTCCCCTTCATGAATCAGCCTTGTCGTGGCAAAGGGGCTTGCCTAACTCAATGAAGCTATAAGCCATGCCTTATAGGGCCACCTAAGATGGACAGGTCATAGTCAAGAGTTCTGACAAATTGTGGTGCACTGGAGAAGGAGATGGCGAACCACTCCAGTATTCTTGCCACAAGAAGCCCATGAACAGTATGAAAAGGTAAAAAGATATGACACCTCAAGATGAGACCCACCCTATGTCAGAAGATGTCCAATATGCTACTGGGGAAGAGTGGAGGGCAATTACTAATAGCTCCAGAAAGAATGAAGTGGTTGGGCCAAAGCAGAAACAATGCTCAGTTGTGGATGTATCTGGTGGTGAAAGTAAACTCTGATGCTGTAAAGAACAATATTGCATAAGAACCTGGAATGTTAGGTCCATGAATCAAGGTAAATTGGATGTGGTCAAGTAGGAGATGGCAAGAATGAATATCGACATCTTAGGAATCAGTGAACTAAAATGGATGGGAATAGGCAAATTTAATTCAGGTGACATGTATGGATGTGAGAGTTGGACTATAAAGAAAGATGAGCACCGAAGAGTTGATGCTTTTGAATTGTGGTGTTGGAGAAGACTCTTGAGAGTCCCTTGGGCTGCAAGGAGATCCAACCAGTCCATCCTAAAGGAGATCAGTCCTGGGTATTCATTGGAAGGACTGATGCTGAAGCTGAAACTCCAATACTTTGGCCACCTGATGGGAAGAGTTGACTCATTGGAAAAGACCCTGATGCTGGGAAAGATTGAAGGCAGGAGAAAAAGGGCATGACAGAGGATGAAATAGTTGGATGGCATTACTGACTCAATGGAAATGAGTTTGAGGAAACTCCAGGAGTTGGTGATGGACAGGGAGGCCTGGCATGCTGCAGTCTATGGGGTTACAAAGAGTCAGACACAACTGAGCGACTGTAATGAACTGAATGGAACTGACCATTATGTCTACTACTATGGGCAAGAATACCTTAGAAAAAAAATGGAGTAGCCCTCACAGTAAACAAGAAAATCTGAAATGTAGTACTTAGGTGCAATCTCAAAAATGACAGAACGATCTCAGTTCATATCCAAGGCAAACCATTCAATATCACAGTAATCCAAGTCTATACCCTAACCACTGATGCCAAAGAAGCTGAAGTTGACTGGTTCTATGAAGACCTACAAGACTTTCTAGAACTAACACCAAAAAGAGATGTCCTTTTCATCATGGGAATTAGAATGCAAAAGTAGAAAGTCAAGAACTACCTGGAGTAACAGGTAAGTTTGGCTTTGGAGTACAAAATGAAGCAGGGCAAAAGCTAACAGAGTTTTGTCAAGAGAACACACTGGTCATAGCAAACACTCTTTTCCAACAACAAAAGAGATGATTCTACAAATGGACATCACCAAATGGTCAATACTGATATCAGACTGATCATATTCTTTGTAGCCGAAGATGGAGAAGCTCTATACAGTCAGTAAAAACAAGACCTGGAGCTGACTGTGGCTCAAATCATGAGCTCATTATTGCAAAATTCAGGCTTCAATTGAAGAAAGTAGGGAAAACCACTAGGCTATTCAAATAAGACCTAAATCAAATCCCTTATGATTATACAGTGGAGGTGAAGAATAGATTCGAGGGATTAGATCTGGTAGACAGAATGCCTGAAAAACTATAACACTGTACAGAAGGCAGTGACCAAAACCACCCCAAAGAAAAAGAAATGCAAGAAGGCACAGTGGTTGTCTGAGGAGGCTTTAGAAATAGCTGAGGAAAGAAGGGGAACGAAAGTCAATGGAGAAAGGGAAAGATATATCCAACTGAATGCAGACTTTCAGAGACTAGCAAGGAGAGACAAGAAGGCCTTCTTAAATGAACAATGTAAAGAAATAGAGGAAAACAACAGAATGGGAAAAACTAGAGATCTCTTCCAGAAAATTGGAGATACCAAGGGAACATTTCATGCAAGGATAGGCACAATAAATGGATAAGGATCTAAAAGAAACAGAAGAGATTAAGAACAGGTGGCAACAGCAATCCCACTCCTAGGCATATACCCTGAGGAAACCAAAACTGAAAAAGACACATGTACCCCAATGTTCACTGCAGCACTATTTACAATAGTGAGAACATGGAAGCAACCTAGATGTCCATCAACAGATGAATGGATAGAGAAGTTGTAGTACATATACACAATGGAATATTACTCAGCCATAAAAAGGAATGCATTTTAGTCCATTCTAATGAAGAGGATAAACCTAAAGCCTATTATACAGAGTGAAGTAAGTCAGAAAGAGAAAGATAAATATCATATACTAAAGTATATATATGGAATCTAGAAAGATGGTGCTGACGAGTTTATTTGCAAGGCAGCAGTGGAGAAACAGACATAGAGAACAGACTTATAGACACGGGGAGAGGGGTGGAGAAGGTGAAATGTATGGAGAGAATAATATGGAAACTTACATTACCATATGTAAAACAGATAGCCAACAGGAATTTGCTGTGTGTCTCAGTGAACTCAAACAGAGGCTCTGTATCAACCTAGAGGGGTGGGATGGGGAGAGAGACGGGAGGGAGGTTCAAGAGGGAAGGGACATATGTATACCTATGGCTCATTCGTGTTGATGTGTTTTTTTTTTTATGTTGATGTTTGACAGAAAACAACAAAATTCTGTAAAGCATTTATCCTTCAATTAAAAAATAAATAAAAAAGAAGTGGCAAGAATATACACACAAAAAAACTGTACAAAAAAGATGTTAATGACTCAATAACCATGATGGTGTGATCATTCACCTAGAGCCAGACATCCTAGAGTGCGAAATCAAGTGGGCCTTAGGAAGCATCACTACGAACAAAGCTAGTGAAGGTGATGGAGTACCAGCTGAGCTATTTCAAATCCTAAAAGATGATGCTGTTTAAGTGCTGCACTCAATATGCCAGCAAATTTGGAAAACTCAGCAGTAGCCACCAGACTGGAAATGGTCAGTTTTCTTTCCAATTCCAAAGAAAGGCAAAGCCAAAGAATGTTCAAACTATAGTACAGTTGTGTTCGTTTCACATGCTAGTAAAGTTATGCTCAAAATCTTTCAAGCTAGGCTTCAGCAGTACATGAACTGAGAACTTCCAGATGTACAAGCTGGGTTTAGAAAAGGCAGAGGAATAGGAATCAGAGATCAAATTGTCAACATTCATCAGATCATAGAGAAAGCAAGAGAATTCCAGAAAAACATCTACTTCTGATCTGCTTCATTGACTACACTAAAGTCTTTGACTGTGTGGATCACAACAAACTGGAAAATTCTTAAAGAGATGGGAATACCAGATCACCTGACCTGCCTCCTAAGAAACCTGTACGCAGATCAAGAAGCAATGGTTAGAACTGAACATGGAACAATGGACTGGTTCAAAATTGGGAAAGGAGCACGTCAAGGCTCTATATTGTCACCCTGCTTATTTAACTTATATGCAGACTACATCATGCGAAATGCCAGGCTGGACAAAGCACAAGCTGGAATCAAGATTGCCAGGAGAAATATCAATAACCTCAAATATGCAGATGATACAACCCTTATAGCAGAAAGCAAAGAGGAGAGTGAAAAGCTGGCTTGAAACTCAACATTCAAAAAAATATGATCATGGCATTCAATCCCATCACTTCATGGCAAATGGAAGGGAAAAAAGTAGAAGCAGTGACAGATTGTATTTTCTTGGGCTCTAAAATCACTATGGACAGTGACTGCAGCCATGAAATTAAAAGATGCTTGCTCTTTGGAAGGAAAGCTATAACAAACGTAGACAGTGCATTAAAAATCAGAGATATCACTTTACTGACAAAGGTCTGTATAGTCAAAGCTATGGTTTTTCCAGTGGTCATGTACAGATGTGAGAGATGGACCATAAAGAAGGCTGAGCACTGAAGAATTGATGCTTTCGAATTGTGGTGCTAGAGAAGATTCTTCACAATCTCTTGGACTGCAAGGAGATCAAACCAGTTAATCTTAAAGGAACTCAACCTTGACTATTCATTGGAAGAAGTGATGCTGAAGCTGAAGCTTCAATACTTTGGCCACCTGATATGAAGAGCTGACTCACTGGAAAAGACCTTGATGCTGGGAAAGACTGAAGGCAAAAGTAGAAGACGGAGGCAGAAGATGATATGGTTAGATAGCATCACCGACTCAATGGACATGAATTTGAGCAAACTACGGGAGATAGTGGAGGACAGAGGAGTCTGGCATGCTGCAGTCCATGGGGTCACAAAGAGTCAGACATGACTTAGCGACTGAACAACAGCAACTTATCCCCTGTAATGAAGAGTCTCCAAGTGATAAAAGGATGGCCTTTCAATGTTATTAGTGGTTATGGCTCAAGGTGGCAAACGTTCAATATATTTTTATTTTCTTCATTATAATTCTTTGTATCATGTGAACCTTTACAGTGAATTTCTTACATTGGGCTTCCCTGATAGCTCAGTTGGTAAAGAACTCGCCTGCAGTGCAGGAGACCCCGGTTTGATTCCTGGGTCGGGAAGATTGGCTGGAGAAGGGATAGGCTACCCACTCCAGTTTTCTTGGGCTTCCCTTGTGGCTCAGCTGATAAAGAATCTGCCTGCAATTCAGGAGACCTGGGTTCGATCCCTGGGTTGGGAAGATCCCCTGGAGAAGGGAAAGCTACCCACTTCAATATTGTGGCCTGGAGAATTCCATGGACTGCATAGTCCATGGGGTCGCAAAGAGTTGGACACGACTGAGGGCAAATAAAGCTGTTACATATTGAGAGTTGTAAGAAACCCCTATATGAGCAGTTCAAGTTCTCCTAGATGTAATAGGAACAGAAAAATCGCTTTTCTCAGGTATCTGTAATCCCCTGTTTGTGAATGGTAAAAATTAATGGGCAACATTTTCAAATCTGGGTAAAAATTTTCTAGGATTACAAATTCCTCTCCCCACTCAGAACTCTACTATGTTTATTCCCAGATTAGGAAGCAACTCCTAACTGGAGATTGGGCAACTCTCTATTCCCATAACTCCCATAGTAAAAGCATGGTTGGTATGTAGTCCTTACTTTAAAAATAATTTTAATGGCCATATATATATATATATATATATATATATATATCAAACTGAAGATGATAAAATATAACTTTTATAGGAAGAAGTAAATATAATTTTAAATCTTTCAATGGGATGCTCTATCAAATGATCTGAAAGTCTAGTATGGAATTCAAAATCACAAATCCCCATCACTTACCACTGAAGACCCCAAACTACTGCTCAGTAGTGAGGAAATGCTGGTTGAATGGCAATATCCATTCTCCTAAGATTATCATTTAAAGTTTAGTCCTTATTGTAATGAAATAGATAACAGTCTAGCAGATTGTTCTCATCTAATGGTTATAAAGCTTTAGAATAGGAAAGGACTTCAGAACTAGGGTAAATGTCCAGGTATAGATGCAAAAGCCTGGAGAAGCTTTGTTCTGGTCAGCTAGCTGAGGTTTCAGCTTTCATCATCTGACTATTAGCTGACGCTTCCCTTTGCACCTGTGGGGCCAGGTGTGTCCTGGGGCATTCACTACCCGCTTCAGAAGCCTTGATGCAAGATCGCCATTTGTTCCCTTCTGCAAGGATTGATCTTTCAGTTTTCAGATGATGATCCTTCTCCTATTTTGAGTCCCCTTTATAAAATAGTGGCAGTATCAGATAGTAGTTTTTGTGTCTGTTTTCATTCTTGCTGTGCTCTGCTCAGTCGCTAAGTTGCGTCCAACTCTGCGACCCCATGGATTATAGCCTACCAGGTTCCTCTGTCCATGAAATTTTCCAAGCAATAATACTGGAGCAGGTTACCATTTCCTTCTCCAGGAAATCTTCCTGACCCAGGAATCGAACCTGCATCTCCTGTGTCTCCTGCATTGGCAGGCGGATTCCTCACTCACTGAGACACACCTGGGAAGCCCGTTTTCATTTTTACTTCTTACTTACTAGCTAAACAAAATTTGTAAATCCCCCCCCCCAAAATAAAGCTTTGCTATACAAAATGGTAGCCCTTGGCCACAGGTGACCATTTAAATTCATTCAAATTAACTGAGCACATTTTAAGTGCTGAAGTGAAGTGAAGTCGCTCAGTCATGTCCGACTCTTTGCGACCCCATGGACTGTAGCCTACAAGGCTCCTCTGTCCATGGAATTTTCCAGGCAAGAGTACTGGAGCGGGTTGCCATTTCCTTCTCCAGGGGATCTTCCTGGCCCAGGGATCGAACCTGGGTCTCCCACATTGCAGGCAGACGCTTTACCGTCTGAGCCACCAGGGAAGCCATTTTAAGTGCGAAATAGCCCCAAACAGCTAGTGGTTACCATACTGAACAGAGCAGAATACTCCATCATTGCAGCAGGTTCTATTGGACAGCTCTGAATTCAGAAAATTCCAGTGTAGAAATCCTCTATAGCATATCTAGGAAGAAGCCTCCTTGAATTAGAGGGACACTCAAGTGTGAAAGCTTGGTGAGAGGAATGCCCTCTCCTCTCAGGAAAGTGTCCCCTCAAGAAAAGAAGAGAAACCATCTGTCCTTAGAAAAGAAACCAATGCAGCTTTTAAAGATGTGATGAATCCTGCAGCACAGCATCTAGGGATGTCTCTGAAAGAAGCTGACAATAATTGTGTTTTTGTACCACTACATACAGAAGCTGAGCAATGGATCATGTCATAGCCAAGGAAAGAATATTTGAATGAATGGACCATTGCTCTGAATCACTTTATTCAAAAAATCCCCTATACCAAAATGAGGAAAGAGACTGAAAAGTTTTTATTTTAATGATATTCTACCAGTCAAAGTGTCTTTTAAATAATGCTCTTAATTGCTTTGAAACATATTCTGACATTATACTAATCACAAGTTTTGTTGTTTCTTTTACTCCTTCAGGAATGTAGAGATTCATGGATATGGTAAGAGTAGCTAAGATCAAAGTCTTCTGGGAAGTTTTCCTTAATAAAATGAACTCCCTTGCAGTCAGCTTTTTTAAAATTTCAAGGTTTTATGGCGGATCTCATTTCCTTTCCAACCCACATGAAATTTGAAAGTGTCAATAGGAAATGAAACCCTTACAACGAAAGAAGCTTCTAAGTGTTTGCTGATAATAATGAGAGTCAGGAGAATTAAAGAGAATAATGTAGTTGAACAAAGTAAATAAACAATAATTTGCTTAAGAAACTTCTCTGCCCTCTCACATACCAGACTTACGAGACTTCAACACCAAGCAGCGATCCACACTATAAAAATTATAAATGATGGACATTTCTATCAAAAGAACTACAGAAAATATATCCTCATATTCTAATTTAAAACTTCAGGCATGGATCAACAATCTTAGGTGGAATGTCCACTGAAAACAAGAAGAACAATAAAGTCCCACAAAAGTGGTGGCAGAAGGCGGCTATGGCCTGGTTTAGATCCAGCCCCTCCAGTGACTAGCTGGATGGCCCTAGCAGGTTTCTTAACCTCTGCACTCCAGTCTCCTCTCTAAAGTAGGAATAACATCACCTGCCTTGTAAGTTACATAGGCACACGGAGTCCCTAGCAAGGGGTCTGGTGAGAAGCATCCAGTGAGTGCATGCTCAATGTCCACTGCTTGCCTTCTTTCTGGGTCCAGGTAACATGCCACTGTGGTCAAAGAAGCCTTTCCCAACTTCAAGTGTCCTCCCTGCTTGGAACTCTGAAGTACCTGAACAGTTTAGAGACAGAAAACGAAAGGGACAGAGAAAAGGAATCTGAAGTAAAAGAACAGTGACATGGGTTAAGATGGAAAAAGAAGTAGAAAAGTTAGAAGAGTAAGTAGTCCAGGTTATCTGGAGCCCAAATATACAGATTGGAAAGGTAGGTTCTAGAAAATGATGCTACCATTTTTAGAGCATCCTGTACACACTAAGCATTCAATAAATGAGGGCAGTTTATCCAACAGATCATTGTCACATGTACTGCACAGTCGGTTACCAGTAGTGAGGAGAACATCAGGCCATTCTTCCTCAGAGGTGGGAGAAAGCAGAGTGCTCCTCAACAGTGGGCTGCCTGCCTTTCCCAGACCATTGAACCCAGAGGCTAGGAACAAGAGACACCCCAGGAAGCGGGCAAGGGTGCTAAGGAAGCATACTACTGAAAAAACTGGTAGGCTCTGAACACTACATCATTTTATGGCAGTTCACATAAACAGAGCCCAAAATAATTAGTATTATAAGCGATCTGTTTTTTCATACACTTTATATTTAGTGCATATTATTTCTATTTAATTGAATATTTATTTCAAAAGAGACAGGAGAAAAGAACAAACAAAATGGGTCTCAAGTTATATCTCTGTATACATACAGTTGACAAACAGACATTAGCTCACAACAAAAATTTTCAAAAATGAAGACCCCACTTACTTGCCAGTTCAATGATTTCCATCCTCTCTCCATCAACATCCTGACCTACAAAACTTAAGTCTTTCTGCTCAAGTTGGCTGATTAGGCTAGGATTCACCTGGAAAAACAAGAAATTAAGTGTCTTTGGACAGCAGAGCAATACAGACATATCATCTTATGAAAATGATTTTCCATTTTGGTGATGCTCTAACTAGTAGTTAATTTCTATTTATAGTCAAACCTCAAAGCCTATTTTTAAACTCATAATGAACCTGAGAAATAGTTTAATCACAGCCCTTAAATCTGGAAGGCCCATCTTCTGTTGCCCAAAGATAAGTTTCAAAAAGTAGGACTCTGAGATTACATCAAACTAAAAAGTTTCCACATGTGAAGGAAACCATCATCGAAAAAAGGAGGCAGGGAATTTCCTGGCAGTTCAGTGGTTACAACTCTGAACTTCTACTGCAGGGCTCCTGGGTTCAGTTCCTGGTTAGCGAACTAAGATCCCTCAAGCCCACGGTGAGGCCAAAAGACTAACAAACCAAACAAAACAAGGCAACCTACTGAATGGAAGAAGGTATTTGCAAATCACACATCTGATAAAAGGTTAATATCCAAAATATATAAAGAACTCATACCCTTCAATACCAAAAAAGAAAAATTTTTAAAGGGGCAGAGGATCTGAATAGACATTTTTCCAAAGAAGACATATAGGTGGCCAAAAGGTACATGAAAAGATGTTCAACATCACTAAATGTCAAGTAAATGTAAATCAGAACCACAATGAGTTATCACCTCACACCTGCTAGAAAGGTTATCGTCAAAAAGACAGGGAATAACAAATGTGAGAAAGGATGTAAAGAAAAGTCCCACAATGGTGATGGGACTGTAAATTGGTCCAGTCACTATGGAAAACAGGATGGACACTCCTCAAAAAACTATGACTAAAACTACCATATGACTTAGCTATTCCACTTCTGGGTACTTATTCAAAGAACATGAAAACTCAAATTCAAAAAGATATATGCACACTATGTTCACTGGAGTATTATTTACAATAGCCAAGACATGGAGACAACATAAGTGTCCACTGATGGATAAAGAAGATGTGAGAATATATATCTCACAGAATACTACCCAGCCACAAAAAAGAATAAAAACATGCCTTTTGCAAAACAATATGGATGGACCTTGAGGCTATTATGCTAAGTGAAATAAATCAAAGAAAGACAAATATGATTTCATTCACATGTTGGATCTAAAAGAAAACAAAACCAAGGAACAAACAAAATAAAACAAAAACAACTCACAGAGAACAGATTAGTGGTGACCAGCTGGGAAGGGAGTTGGAGGGTAGGCAAAATGGGTGAAGGGGATCGACTGCATGATGATGGATGGTAACTAGACTTTCTCTCTTGAAACCTTGAGACTAGCTTTTTATAGCCATCCTCCTACTTGCCTCTTCCCTTGAATTATGTGTAATAAACTATCTCCCCCCAAATGACAAATCTACTTGAGGATTGAAACTATCTTATTTCTCATGTGACTAAACCAAAATCTTTCTTTATATATAGTTACATAATCGCTCTAAAGAGAAGCTTGGAACAAGTTTTCTACCAAAACACTGGTTATAGATGACACCTTGATGACCTGGTTCACAGCCCCTTCCCTCATTCATGTCATCAGTGGCCGTTTCCCAAACTTTTCAGCCTCTCCTTCACAGAAAGTGTTTCCTTATCTAAAATCAAAGTGGGGTCCCACCTGTTTGTCTCAATCTTAACCCCATATGCATACATGTGTGCAAGCTCAGTCGCTTCAGTCACGTTCGACTCTCTGTGACCCGCCAGGCTCCTCTGTCATGGGATTCTCCAGGCAAGGATACTGGAGTGAGTTGTCATTCCCTTCTCCATGGGATCTTCCTGACCCAGCGATCGAACCCACGTCTCCTGAACTGTAGGTGGATTCTTTACCACCGAGCAACCGGGGACAAGCCCTTACTCCACAGTAATTTAATGTGATAGATGTACCTCATATCGATGTCTGTGTCTTTCTTCTATGAAAGGTACATCACCATAAAGTTTCCCTGTAAAGATATGAAAGTGAAATTAATACTGGAGTAATCACCTTTGGAACTATATCCATGGCATCTGTGTGGGAGAAATCTCTTTGATCTCTGTCTATCAAAGGCCTAAAAATGAACTAGACTTTAGATAGTAATATCGATTTTCTTTTCTTATAGGACAGTGAGAGCTCCTTTGAAACCCTGAAGCAGTTTTCAAGTAAGCCATTACCAGTGTGCAAAGGGAAGCCTACCATGGACCGCAGCGAAGACTCTCCTTTCACACGCCTGCCTGCAGGGCCGAAAGCCCCAGTGACGTCTGCACCATAGTGCCTGAGCAGATTCGTTAACAGGGCTCCTTTTACAAAAGAAGAAAATGAAACAAGGGGAAGGGAAAAGAAACCAAAGGACTTGCCCAAAGCCCAGGCCCGCTGGCTGCATAGTCCTGTCTGGAGCCCAGACCTCCTTACTCCTGGCCCAATGCTTTCTCCACTATGCCAGCCACCTCTGCTTTCACATGGTACTGGCCACACTGGTTTACATCCCACTTTAAAAATATGCCTACACTTTGACTAAAATTTGACCTCTAAGAATTTACCCCAGAAAACAGAAACGAGGACACAGAGGTAACCACGAGGATGTGACCTGCTGCTTTCTTAGCAGGGGACAATCGGGAAGCAGTGTCACCTCAGGAACAGAGGGCTGCTGGCATGAATGAGGGCACAGTGCCATGCACAGTTGTCACCCAGGGGTGTGTAGTGCAGAATCACACATGGGCCTACTTAGACAGGCCTATATTGCAGTGGAGGCCACAGCCCAAGGCAGCAACTTGGGAATATCCGTCTGGGATGGACACAGGGGTCAGTGGGAGGCCCAGTGACCCAGTGTAAAGTAGCCAGGAGCAGGGTCTGTCACCAGACACGTCTCTCTCAAGAACAAGCCCCAGTGGGCACATGGAGAGGCAGGATGGCCAAGTGGGTCACAGCACCGGAGCCGCTGTAGCAGCACTAGCCCTCAGCATGCAGAGCCCAGGCTCACAGCCAGGGGACAGGAAGACCCCGTGATGGTGCTGGAACGCGCAGCCTAACCCCAGCAGAATCAGGAGCAGGTCTCCACTCCACAGGAAGGGGGTTACCAGACTCTCCAAGATGTCATCAGGCCACGGAACAGGATGTTTCAACCAAGAAAGACCCAATGCCTCACATCCCATTTGAGCTTTTGACCTGGATAAAGAAAACGCAAACTGACTGTATTCTCTATGACTTGGTATGATCAATTATCGTTCCTGAACTTCCACTTGCAATTCTGTGCATATAGACTGAGTTCCCTGGTGAGGATGTTAATGACAGCGAGTATTGAAGGTATGTGCTTTAGAAGAAAAATGGGCAATAGTAGGAGCAAGGAACTCCTTTGAGAAAACTCCAACATGCCTCTGCCAAGGGGTCATTTGAGACAGAGCCTTTGTACTCAAACTATTGGTTCATAAACATGAAAGAAAAATTGGAAGACAGTAGCACAATAATGCCCAGTTGGAAAAAATGAAGACATATATCATGAAGTTACAAGAAAAAGCAGCTGAAAGATCTGAACCTAACTTTGGGAGGATTCTGATTCTCCTCTAACCTCTGATTTTGTCTTTGATATTCTTCTAGTTCAAAATGTCTTCTCTGCTTCCTTCATTAGAACAGATGACTAAGCAAATCCAGTAACAGAGTCCACCAATACTAACAGGTGGTGAAGAAAATGGAGAACCCTCCAAAGATAAGGAATTATATTGAGGAGTTATACTTGAGTCATTGCGACTAGCAGGATATGGTACAAACTTTTGAACCTGTGTGGCTTGTGCCTGCTGCCTGGCTTAAGGCAAACTTTTGTTTGCTATGAAATCGCAGAGGTGATAGGAAGAGAGGAGGTAGAGTGACTCTGGAGCTAGACTGCCTGGCTTTAAATTCCATGATACCATGTAATGGATGTGTGCCTTGGGCAAATTACTTCACCTCTCTGCCTCAGCTTCCTCATCGATAAAATAGGGGTAATGATAGTCTCTACTTCATGGCGTTGTTGTAAGGAATGAATAAATCGAAACATGTGATGCACCTAAAACAGTAAGTAAACCATGTGATTGCTATTGTTATCTCTAGACTATGAAATCTAAACAGAAAGAATAGAAGCTAGAACATAAGTTCTACAAGATAACAGACAATATAGGGACTCATTCCCTCAATTCTTGTGACTAGTGTCTAGCACATAGGCAGGTACTCGATACATATTTGTTTAATGAATGAAGCATATATATGGGAGGGTGTATATGGTACATGATGGATTGTTTTCAGAACTTTGGAAATGTTGTTTTATGCACTCAAAATCTTAATCACTGACAAATCTATTAAGAATGAATTAATGAAATTAATCCATTGTCATATCTATAAAAAAAGAAGCAAGTAGCAGCAAAATTTTAGAAAAAGAAATCTGATAAAATCTTAGGACCTACAAAATACTCTCAATGTAGGCAGCAAGACCCCAACAATGCACATAACAGCATCATCAGAAACAAAAACTGCCAAATGACACCATCTCCTTCTCTAATTCACTACTGGGTAGATTCTGGCTCATATATAAAATATATTTAACCACTAACAGTCCTGCCAATCCCCACCCTCCTGTTAGTAATCCTAGCATCTGAACCTGAACCTTTCTCTTTCCTTTTCAGAGCAAAAACTTCCCCCCCCCAAAAGCTATACAAGCTGAAAGGTGGGAACAATCCAAATGTCCATGGACAGACAAATGGCTAAACGAGAATGGTATATACATAGAATGGAATATTATGCAACCTTAAAAAGGAAGGAAATCCTGACACACGCTACCATATGGATGAACCCTGAGGACTTAAAGCTAAATAAAATAAGTCAGCCACAAAAAGCAAATGCTAGATGACTCCACGTCTATGAGGTACACAGAGTCGTAAAATTCTCAGAGAGAGAAAGCAGAACGGTGGTTGCAGGGGTTGGGGGCAAGAGGAATCAGAAGTTGTTAAATGGGTAAAAGTTTTAGTTTTGCAAGATGAAAAAGTTCTGCAGATCGGTTGCACACCAATGTGACTATACTGGATTGTACACATAGAAACGGTTAAGACAGCAAGTTTTCTGTTATGTGTATTTTAGTACAATTAAAATTTTTAAAGTAAAAGGTATACATCCTCATTCTTGCCCCCACCATTCCCGCTTCTTCTGAGACATCCTTTATCCAAACCCCTCATCCCTACCCTTTGCAACCCAGCTTTTGTTTCTGTCATTTTACTGAACTGCTCTCTAAAACCCAGCAGATCTGTTCTCAGTGGGACCTGAGTAATGCCCTCATCCCCTATCTGTGACCTCTGCTCCTCTCTGGACTCCCCTTGCCCCGCCTACCTGATCTGCATCCACCACTGGGGACAACTGCCTGAACTTACGCCCTCCCTTCCTCTTCCACCTTCACTACCCCAGGAAGCTGTCAGTCTGTCAGTCGTATGCTCCCTTTCTATACCTCCTGATCCTTACCTTTCACCTGGCCTACACATTCCCTATTCTCAGAGGGCTGAAGGAAATCACCCAGAGCGTGTTGTTGTTCAGTCGCTCAGTCATGTCTGACACTTTGCGACCCCATGGCCTGCAGCACGCAGGCTTCCCTGTCCTTCACCATCTCCCAGAGCTTGCTCAAACTCATGTCCACTGAGTCGGTGGTGCCATCCAACCATCTCATCCTCTGTCATCCTCCCCTTCTCCTCCTGCCTTCAATCTTTCCCAGCATCCAGGTCTTTTCCAATAAATCAGCTCTTTGTATCAGGTGGCCAAAGTATTGGAGCTTCAGCTTCAGCATCATCAGTCCTTCCAGTGAATATTCACGGTTGATTTCTTTTAGGATTGACTGGTTTCATCTCCTTACTTTGCACCCACAGTGTGCAAAAGCTAAAATCACTACCTGATAAGCTTCGTTACCTCTCTCTCTTGGTAGACCTGCCATGCTTTTGCACAAACATCTCTCAACTGCTGTAGTGGTGTCTTAACTTGACTCATTTTAAGACTTCCCAGAACCTTGTCCTGTACTAATTAGACATTATAGGAGCTAGAGCTCTCTATGTCTATGCAAGAATTTGCTACTGTTTGTCTAATTCAGAGACCCCAAGAGGCTGCCCAGAGTGCAGATTCTTGGTATATTTGACTTGCACAGTGTTGGCAAACACAAGTGTTTTTATTTTTAAATAAGTTGCCAACATTTAAAAATCAGGAAGATTTCTCATAAAACTCTGGATTTCCAGATTCTCTTAAAAATTTAGAAGCCTGGCAACAGCGAATCCACAGTTCTTCATGTGACTATCAGCTGTAGCAATTACTCTTTTGATGGGTCAAGTGCTTGTCAACTTGTCCCAGGCCTGACCACTCCCTGTGGCCTCTCCAACTCTGAGGCCCACTATAGTAGCCACTGATTGTTGAGCGTAAGCCAAGGCATTTCCTACACTTGGCCGTGTGACTCATTCACATTCCCTACCTGGACCTACTGGCCCAGCTGCTCAATCCAAGGTTGATTCAGTGTCCCTCTCAAGCCAACCACCCGGTTTCGATCGGCTTTCAGAAGCCAGAGGTGGGTTCTTCACTCCCTGAACCTCCAGCTCTCCTCCATGAGACACTCCCCACGAAACCTGTGGAAGCCTGTTTTGGGGCTCTGGGCGTGAGGAGGCTCAGCTCTGGGAGCTGTTCAGGGGTTTCCATCCCCTCTTTGATTAAGGTCTATCCATTTGTCAAAGTGAGGTGGTCAAGGCTTCAGGCTCTTAAATCAGCTCAGTCACTTTCGAACAGGTGACTTCACCATGCTGCAATGCTGTTCTCTTGTGCAGAACGCGTCTGGATCCCAGGGGTATCGAGAGGGATAACTGAAAAAGATGCCCATCGTGTCCTAGTGACTAGTGCTTAGAAAGTGCACAGTCTGGGCCAGTTGCTATCTTTCTCCTTCTCCATTTTTCACTTTTGGATTTTAGCAAATCAGTCTTTTAATTTTTAGAAAACATCTAATTTTATTTTTCATTATCTGCTTTTATCTCAGTTTTCTATCATGAAAATGCAAATTTTCTAGTTTAATATTTTCAAAACTCTGAGATTTTCTGCATTCTTCTGCTAGACCATAATAGCAGGTTGGGAGCCAGGAAACCAGAACAGAGGGGCTGGAGAGAACACGCAAGATGAAGGGGCTGCCTGCCCACAACTCCTCAGCTGGCCTCTCCTTCCCTCCCACCATCCCCGTGGGAGTCCATTCTTAATGCAAGCCACTCACTGAAGTTTACCCCAAGCACTGAGAGAATCATAGGTCAATACAATAATCTCTCCCCATTCACGATCCTAACACCACACTTGAGTAGTGTTTCTTGTGCCAGGTGCTGTTCTAAGGACCCAGACATAACTGAGTTAGCCCTCACAAGGCCCCCCCACGAGGCAGCAGCTCTTCTGATGTCGATTTTCTACACGCAGAACTGAGGGTAAGCAGCCACAGCCAGTGACTGAGAGCTGGGGTTGGAGGGGGCTCTGATGGGGTGGTGTGCTCCAGGGGCTGGGCTGTAACCACTCCCGGAGTTCCCACGGGTAAAGTGCTCAGGAAAGAGCTGGGCCAGTAAGGGAGACATAAACGCTTTCATCCCTTAGATTAACAGAGCTATGTCCCAGCCCTGTGAACCCCCCTATCCACAAACACACTTTGCTGGGAAAGCCCCAGCAACAGGCAAGTAGCAGCCAGAAAGAAAAGGGACTCCTAGTGTGTGCTATCCATGGAGTGGCGGGGAGGCTGGCCCACCCCTCTCCCAAAGTCCACCATGCTCCTTTCAAACTCCTGTCTCAGTACAATATGTTACCCTGGCACAGTCTTTCCGGGTCCCTAAGTCCCTGGTGATTTCTTTCAAACTGTTTTATAAATCACCTCATTAACCCAGCCAAGGTTTTTTGTGTGGCGTGGTTTTTTTTCCCTCAAACTTCCTAACAACCTAATCACACCACGAACTGGAAGCTGTTTTTCTCTATCAACACTTGGATAAGAGATAAGAAAGCTAAAGCAGTTTTTCTGGCCTGAAAATTTCTCTCCCTTATCCCCATCTCTTTCAATTCTTTCCAATTTGAGATTGAACCACTCTGCATCTCTAATGCCATGAATTTTACCCAGATCCTTAGTACAGGGACTCACGCAATACCTTCCTAACTGGCCTCTTGCCTAAGTTCTCTCAAAACAAAAATCTCTTTCTCTTACAGTAAAGCAGAAGTAAGCCTTTCAGTGAAGTCGTCATCCTTATTATGAGGAAATACAGACAAGGTCCCCAGAAGGAATTACGTCTTTTCCTAAACTATTCAATTTCCACCTGCTGTGTCCAGACAGCTTCCCTGGCCTCCTGCAGCCTAGACTCTGCCGCACTGGCTAGCGGCTGGGGTCACCCTGGGGAGATCTCCCCAGTCTCCTCTGCCAGCTGATGTCTGCCAGCATCATCTCATCATCCCCGTGTTGTCTGTCCTGAGGATGAGGGTCATGTTAGAACTTTGCTGGGAAACCACCAGGATCTGGTCTCCAGTTGCAGGCACTGCGCTGCTCCTAATTCCTTCCAATATGTCGTGCTGTGTCCACCACTGGACTGGACACCTCTGGAGGGCAAAAGAGCATCCACTCGATTTTAACAACTCCACAGCCCCGCACACACAGTGCTCGATAGCTGGCTCTCTCCCTCCTCTGCCTCCAGAGTGCCTCCTCAGCACCCTCCCTGCTTCCAGCCCTGTGCATTCCTGATTCTAAATGCCAGGGTACTGTCTTGGAGGGCAGAGTTACATGGACTGCTTTAAACTGGGTTTACTCTAGTGCCCCTAGCATCGCACACCCACACCAGATTGTACAGTATTTAAACATCCTATGTGAATGGTTGAAATAATGAGTACCTTCTGCTGGGTGGCAGTTTGGTTTAAAGATCACACTTGACATAGACAAAACAGGCTTTCTTTCCTGGATGTCTTAGCAACAGGTCTGGGACCTGACCAAAAAAATTAAGCCGGGGGCCTATAATATTTTGGAGACACTATCTAACAAGTTGTCAGCTGTCCCCTGAATAAGCTCTGAACACTGTCTGAATTGCTTTGTACTTTATTACGTCCCCACCTCTCACACTCAATTGAGAGTCACAAGCAAAATGATAAAGTTTATTTCTGAAATCTTAAAACCCTCTCATATCAGAGAGTGCTCTCCCCGGCTCTCCTCTTATCTGAGCCTGACCCCTCTCTAGCCACACCTCATCCTACATTTCTCACTCTTCAAAGCACCCCATTTAACACTTACCTGCTCTGCACTGTATCCCCCTACTTTTCAAAAGTCATCTAATGAGTTAATCAACCAAGTAATGTTTCACTATAAGCAGACAAGTCCTACCATTGACATTCCCAGATAAAATATGTGTGGTATTTTAAGTGAGGTGTAATTTACACCTCAGTTAAAATATAACATACATATCTAAAATGTTTAAATAAAATATACAGATCTAAGGTGTCTGACAAGTGTAACAATCCTGAAATACGTAAAGAGTTACATTTTTGGAGAGTGATCATAATGATGGGTTGTAGAGCCAGGGCCATGTGTTCCAGTAGAAGACTAGAAACAGTATGAGAAGAGTGGTCGGGGCCTTCCACCCCACACACTCACAGTGAGCTGTTTCACCTCTGGGCCCTCCACTTCCTCAGGTGATCAATACAAAGACTGGACCAAATGGCTTCAGAAAGCCCTCTTGAACTTATTCTGTCACTAAACAGGATATGTAGGCAGACAAGCAGGGAACTGTCCTTGAACGCTCCCGAGGAGGGCAGCAGCCTTGAGGCCTAGGCCTCCCGCTTCAGTTAGCCTGTGCTTCTTTTGTTTAGATCAGGTTTCTGTAAGCCATGGCAAACCCCTGACTTTGTTCAGCCCTCGAACTAAGAATGGGTTTTACATTTGCAAATGGTTGAAAAAAGCCAAAAGAAAAATAATATTTCATAATGCATGAAAATTACATGAAATTCACACTTCAGGTCCCATAAATAAAGGTTCATTGGAATACAGCCAAGCTCACTTATTTGCATATTTGCCTACGGCCGGTCTCACAGTACAACAGAGTTGAGTAGTTGCATCAAAGACCTCATGGCTCCAAAATAAAAAATATTTACTATCTGGCCCTTTACAGAAAAAGTTTAACAACCCTTGCTTTAGACCATCTAGGTAATAGACTGCGGGCTGGTATCACTCTCTCTTCCCGTGTTTAAGTAGAGACTTCAGGATAGATTTCCAGGAACTCTTATTTCTAAAAACCCTTGAACCAGCAATGGGCAATTCCCTACACACTGTCATTAGTCCCTTAATAAGAAAAAGCCTTTGCAGACAAAGACAACACATATATACAGAATACAGGGCAGGAGTGATCCTCTGGGAACACATTTCTTATAAACAGAGCAAATGATGATTAGTAGTACATTTGTCCAAATCAATTCACTCCTATAACCTCCACTCTAGAAAACTCAAGTTCAACTCATTAAGTGCATACATGAAATATGTACAGCTTTTCTGTATGTCAATCATACCTCAATAAAATGGTTTAAAAAAAGAAAAATCAAGTTCATAATTTCCACAACACTTAAGGAACTAACATGTGACTAAGGAAGAACAAGGAATTGGTCTTGATGAATATAAAAATGAGAATTATTACTTCCCTGGTGGTACAGTGGATAAGAATCTGCCTGTCAATGCAGGGGTCACAGATTCAATCTCTGGTCCAGGAAGATTCCACATGCCTTGGAGTAACTAAGCCTGTGAGCCACAACTATGAGCCTGGGAGCTGCAACTACCGAAACCTGCACATCTGGAGCCTCGTTCCACAACAAGAGACGCCATCGCAATGAAAAGCTTGTGGACCACAACAAAGAGTTAGCTCCAGCTTGCTGCAACTAGAGAATGCCTGAGTGCAGCAATGAAAGAAGACCTAGTGCAACCAAAAATAAATAAATAAACAGACATAAAATTTTAAAAAATAAAAATTAGAATCACTTTAGTAATCCAGCCATTCCTGGATTAGGAATCCACCTATTCCTGGATTAGGAATCCAGCTAATCCAGTCTATCGATATTGTTAGGCTTTGGTCCTACTTCAAATACTTCTTCTTTTAGATGTCCTAAGTAGGACTAAAAGAAGTAGGACTAAAAGAAGTCCTACTTCTTTTACTAAAAAAACTTTACCTTTCTGTTTTTCCACTGCTAGGAGCCCAGGTTCAATACCTGGTCAAGGAACTAAAGTCCCACAAACCATGTAGCACAGCCAAAAATAAATAAATGTATTTATTTTAAAAATGAATGATCGGCATCAAAATGCTTTCCATCAAAACTACAAATTATTCTCATAGGCAATATAGGCAAATGTATTTTTTTTTAATTCATTTATTTATTTTTGGCTGTGCTGGGTCTTTGTTGCTACATGGGCTTTTCTCTGGTTGCAGTGAGTGGCGGCTACCCTCTAGTCGTGGTGCATGGGCTTCTCATTGCGGTGACTTCTCTTGTTACAGTGCACAAGCTCTAGGGGTGTGGGCTTCAGTAGCTGTGGCACGGAGGCTCAGCAGTTGCAGCTCCCAGGCTTCAGAGCACAGGCTCAGAAGTTGTGACACATGGGCCCAGCTGCTCCACGGCATGCAGGATCTTCCCAGACCAGGGATCCAACTCGTGTCCCCGGCATTGGCAGGTGAATTCTTCACCATTGAGCCACCAAGGAAGTCCTGTTCGTACCATTCTTACAGAAATGTGTTAATTAGGGAAAACAAAAACCTACAAATAAAGGGGCTGACTAGAGGGGGAAAAAAGTCCTTCAAAAGAAATATGCCAGCTCGGTTAAAAAAAACAACTCCTACAAAAGAAATATGCCATAGGGGAAAAAAACACTATGGTGATATCTATTTTTATATTTGTAAGACAATCAACAGAGCCATGGTCATATCTCCAACACAACCTTTATGGAGACCTGTGGAAAACCTCACACAGGTGGGAAGGCAAAACGATGTGTCTCCTGGGGACCACAAGTTCATATACTCACATGCCTTTTGCAAACTATGAAGCATAATTTAAATTTAAGGCAGGCCTGAAAGCAACCCAAATGTCCATCAACAGATGACTGGATAAACAAAATGTGGTCTATCCATACAACAGACTATTATTCACCCATAAAAAGGAATGGAGTACTGACACATGCTAAAATGTACATATATCTTAAAACATAATGCTAAATGAAAGAAGTCAGAAAATCCCGTTCCATTTATATGAAATATCCAGAACAGGCAAATCTATAGAGATCGTTAATAGATTAACATAATGGGCTTAGGGCCAGAGGGGGAAGGGTGGTGATAGCTAAAGGGAACACAGTTTCTTTTTGAGGTGATAAAAATGGTCAAAGCTTGACCGCAATGATGGTTACCTAACTCTGTGAATACAATTAAAAAAAAAAAAACAGTGAATTATACACTTTTAAAAGATGAACTGTATGATATTTAAATTATATCTTAATAAAGCTGTTTAAAATTTTTTCAAGGCAAGCAAAAGATGTTAATTAAGCAACAAGTTTTTGGGATGTGTTTAAGATTCATAAAAACTGTCAATGCTATTTTTACGTCTACTGTAAAGAAAAACAAATCCTAAATCAGTCTTATTTCCATCAAGACAGCTAAAAATTTTAAGTATACTGAACACAATGCTCTTTTTAAAAAGCTTAGTATAATTATAACTGATCTTTTACAGCAGATACAATTTTAAAAGATGAAATTCCCCACTAAGAAAGCTTCAGAGTATCTGGAAACATCTGAAAGCCAAAGAATCTCTGCTAATACCTACGAAGAGAAAATTTTCTTATAACACTGGCTTCTCATCCAGAGAGAGAAGGGAAATGTGTACACTTTGAAACTTGTCCTTTTTAAAATTTCTTTCTTGCTAGGAAGCTTTATATTTCTTAGAAGTTTGTTTATCAGCCTTAAAGGAGAAACTCATATTTCTAGTCTTATTACACGTCAGGTGAAGAAGGCATTTTCCTAAGGTATTCTTATAACTTCACAGGAACAATGCTGGATGCCCGAGATATCTGGATTCCTGCCTCGGCATCCGGCCCAGGGGTGGTGGGGGTGTGGGGGGAAGGCGAGCAGGGGTGGTCTGTCCTGGCCACCACTCGATTCTCCATAATCGAGCACAGCGCACAAGGTACAGAGTAGGCACTGCGATACATTTATCAAGTTGAATCAAGAGCTAGGGGTTACATCAAGTTATTCTCAAATCATTTTAATTTATGGGGAAAAGTTGCACAGAAATTTGAATAATTTCTGTGATCAGGATCAGCAAATATCAGCAATATATAGAAGATCAGCTAATATCAGATGCTAAGGCACATCATATTTTCCTTGTCCCATGCTGGAGCTACTCGGGGAACAGAGAAATAGACTTCTGATACATAACTGCCCCTTCTCAAGAAGTTCGGAAATTTAGTGGCTCAAAGCAGTCAGACATGAAATAGTTAAACAGGGAGCCAGTTTCCAAGTAGTGGAGAGAACAGTGGACTCACAAGAACTGAGCTGGAATCAGGACTGCCCCAGTGCAGGGTCATCTCCAGGAGCATGGGTAAAACACAAAGTAGCCCACTGGCCAGGGTGTGGTGGAGAGGAAATGAGAAGGGGCAGGCACGTGTGTTCTACCAACCCTTCCAGGGAGAGGGACGGGGACGCAGGAGAGGCAGGGAGGGCAGAGGCAGGGAAGGGGTGAGGGGGTGGAATGGAAGAGCTCCAGGAGGGCTGTGGCCAGGCAAGGCCTGCAAATGATGCCTGCCGAGTTAGAAAACAAATAATCTGAGAAACTTACTTAATATTGAATTTTCAGTTTTGAAAACAGTTCTTCTTATTCCCAGCCTCATCGTTCCTCCCAAATTGCCAGGGTTGTGCTCCGGCATATCAATCACCTTAGGAAACAAAACAAGCCCAGTTTTGGATCTTGCAAAAACATTATTTTCCAAATTTTAAGCTTTACTTTCAGGGGATGTTCACCGAGTAAGGATGTTCCCTAAAAAATAAAATTTGATCGTTCCTTCCAGTTTTCCTATTCAAACACGGTTATGCTTTTATACACTCCTCACAGTATGCTGCCTTTTCATCTCCGCTTCTCATCTTTCATTCAAATCACAGGTACAAAATTTATTGGGAGCATCTTCATGACCTCCCTCCTGTCATTATTCAAACTCAGTTTTGGTCAATGTTCACACTTCAAGTTCTGGCCTTCTGGGACCTTCCACATTGGTCTTCATGTCCCTCATAATAATAACCCTCTCCTGCTGCCCAATCCGTTTCCTAAAGATTTTCTAAAAGCAAATGGCACTAATACAGTCAGCTATTGGTATCTGCAGATGCCGAACCCATGGACATGGAGGGTTGACTGTACTTATCTGCAGAAAATCTTTAGAAGGATTCCTTTTTTTTGGCCCGTGCTGCGGCATGCAGGATCTTAGTTCCCTGACCAAGAATCAAACCCGTGTCTCCTGCAGTGGAAGCACAGAGTGTTTAACCACTAGACTTCCATGGAAGTCCTCTAGAACGACTTTTTATTAAAAATATATATCATCTATTAGCATATCCCATAGCTCAGAAACCTAAGCATCACCCTGGATCTCCCTCTCCTTCATCCCTCACATCCAACGTGTCAAGTTGTATCCACTTAGCCACTCCAGACGTCCTGCATCCATCCACACAGTTCCTACTACACCCATTACCATAGCCTTTCACCCAGGCTGAGGACAGAGCTCACCAACTAGCCACACCCCACATTTACACACCCCCCACTACCCTGCACACTGCAGGCAGAGTGGTCATGGTATTTCTCCTGCTTAAAATCCTTCACTACGTGGTGCTGGCCCAGCCGAGCCCTTCGGCCTCACTTCCCATGACTTTACCCTCCCACCCCGAGCCAGTCACCAAGCCCTCCTTCAGTTCAAGTGCATCTTCTTTCCTGCCACCAGGAGGACTTTGAACATCTCTCACTCCCCTACTCTCTTTTCCTAAATTAATCCATCCTTAACTTTAAGATCTTAGTTCAACTGTCCAATATGAGCTTCCCGGGAACTGATCCTCCCAGGCATCACAGCCTAGTTGGGGTCCTCTAGCAACATGTTCCCTGTCACTGTGTCCCCTTCAGTTTGTGTGAACACTGCTTTGTGTGCCAGACTGAATCTCTAGGAGCTGGGCTGCTTTTCGCTTTTCCCGTCACATTCCCAGCCCCCAGCACACCCGGAGCTGCAGCTGGTGTGCACGGAATGGATGCATGGAGGACTGCATGAACTCAGAACTTCAGATTTCAGATTTGTCTTCAGGATTAATTCACAGAAATGCAGAAACACGTGATTTTTATGAAAAGCCTGTTCTTGTTCGTCATCGGTCTATTTTCTCAGTTCTGTTCACTACAATCTCATGGTTTTACTCCACCTTTTAAAAGTTGTTAAAAAAGACTATAGTTGGGTGATTTAACCTCTTCTAATGGAATTGCTCAAGTTTCCTCTCATAAAACCTTTCTGTCCTTGTTTTTTTCTATACCTTAACTACCACCTAGTGCTCTACAGGAAACCTTGACAACTGGAATTTTCCAAGAACTTGTCTGATCTTATCAATGCCCCAGGACTTTCTGAGCCACCTGAACCCTGTGGCCCCAGTATACTGTAAGAGTCATCGAGGGGAAGGGGTGGAGAAGAAAACTTGACTACATGCCTTGGCAGATGAAGTGCTCAGTTCTGAAGTGCTCTTGGCCTTGGCATGTCTTTCCTATCTTCCTGGGTCAGCTAATTACAGCTAGATTAAGTATTATGGGAGTGAGGTGAGAGAGGGCATTAGCTTCCAGTTCAGAAAGCTGAGCTGTTAATAAATGCCCAGCCCTTTGGGTATTTTCTACAAAAGAGCAGATAAGACTATACTACCTGCCACAGACTCATAAGAAGTCCTAGACTGATTCACAGCTTCAATTTCCACTTCAGTTGAAGACAATCTGAACCCTTTAGGAAGACTACAGCAATAAACTCCCCTGGTTTCTTCTTGTAAGTGTAATTTGATGCTTCAAGTCACCCTTACTTACTGTACTGGGTTTTTCCACTCAGGAAGAGTGTTTTTTCAGTTATTAGCAGGTTTGGAATTCAAGGACTGTTCTGATATAAATCACTGAGAATGGTGTCAAATGACCCAACTAAGAACAGGAATCCTGCCTTACTGCTTACTTACTTGGGATGAATCTGACAAACACAAGGCCAGAAAACACTTCCAAAAGAGATATTTCCAAAAGCTAAATGCAGTGGGCACAGGGCTGCCTAAGGGTCTTAAATATTCCTCCAACATAGGGGGAAGTCTGGAAATTCCTAAAAGAGCAATATAAGAATATTATTTAGATACATGAAGGTAAATATCAAGAGAAACAGCTATAAGAGTTGAGGGTGGTAAAGAGAAGGTGCGGATTACTGAATTTTTTCATTATAGACTTTTTGCAATTGTTGGCTCTTTCAACTTTGAACACAGCATTACTTTAACGAAAATACAAATTGAAGGCCCAAATGGTGAAATATATCATGTAGGCCTTCCACTAGGGTATTTGTTCACATTATCACCACTGTTTTCATAGCAATAAGTAAGACCTTCTCCTGAAATGATAGCACAGAAAGAAATCCCAAGGTGTAACTGCCATGGTGACCCTCCAATTAAAATGTGCTACCATAGAAACCATTGGAGAGGCCAACAAAATGTTATAGAAAAGATGGGGGAGCAGATGGAAGTAGTTTTCCAACTCTGAATGATGCCCTGAACAGCACTGAAAGAAGAAAGGCAGAGGGAGAACCGACAGGAGGCCTCATCCAGTGGATGCCCATCACACACTCACGAAAAGAGCGTCCAGGCCAGGCACCAGCTGGGGGACACAAACACACCAGAAGGGAACAGCCGCGGAAGGCAGAGACACAGGGCACTCCTGGCCGCGCTGGGCCTAGCCATCTGCCTTGCAAAGTTGTCAGGCCATCCTACCAGATCTAAAGATGACAATAAGACTGCCTCTCAGGTTACAGGTGACCGGATTCAGCAACAAAATTAAGGAAACCACCTTTGTTCCTGGCATTCCTTCCACAAAAAGCCTGAGAAATAGGAGAACATCACAGTTTCAAAACATATCTTTTATCATTACTGGGGTGGTTAAAGAAAAGAATCTCAGAAATCCTTTAGTTTTAATCCCCAACATTTCCAAAATACCCTAGATTTTGCATCTAAGAGGAAAAGGCTTCTACCATTGCAAAAAGGGTCGCCTTTGCCCATTCTGAGCTTGCCCAAATACAAGCTGTCACGTGATCCCCACTATAGATCCATCCTTTCTTGGAACAGAGCCACAGACCAGAAGAAAAATAAAAAAGGATCAATAAGTAACGAATATTGGTGGTGATAAAGCTTTAGGAGATGTAAAAGTGTCATGTAAGGATAAACATGGCCCTAATTAACCTTTACCAAAGTTTCTGCAGTCTACGATAAAAGTGTAATGGGTTTAAGACTTTGGGAGTCCTGGGTGCCTTACACAAGAAAGTCTAGGGAAGTTAGACTCCCTTATCAAAAATGAAATTCCTTTTTTTTTTTTTTTGGCCGCACTGAGTGGCTTGTGGATCTTAGTTTCCCAACCAGGGATTGAACCCAGGCCCTCAGCAGTGAAAGCACAGAGTCCTAATCACTGGACCACCAAGGAATTCCCAAAGATGGAATTCTTAAATGGCAGTGTGAGAAAGAGTGCAAGCCTTCTGACCTACCTGACAGACCCCTGGTAAGCCCAGCTTCTCCCATGTCCCTGGCCTCTGGACATTTCATCTGGGGACACTCGGGAAGGCTGTCTCCCAGCAGATCGTCTCCAGTAGCTAGCCAGCTATAACAGCCTCCATCACTGCAGATCAAATATAAACCCTCCCATGTGACACTCAGGTTCCACCTCGTTCAAGAACCATCTATGCTCTTCCTACATATTCTAACTTGTGGTTTCTACCTCAGCTTGGACAAGTCCATGGCCAATGGCACCTCTGCTTCTGTCCCTACAACTCTACTATGTACATATTGCCTCTTCACTACTTCCCCTGAGATGGCTGCTCCCCACCATCCCCACATGGGCTCATGCTTTAGGGGCACCTTCCAGTTCTCCTTATCATGCCATACTTAATACCAATGTTATGCTACCCTATCAAAGAAATGACCTACACATTGTTAATTCATTTCAAGTAAGCGGTAGGCTGAATGATGGCTTCCCAAAGATGTCCAAGTCCTAGTCTCCAGAAACTATGAATATGTTGCCTTCCATGGCAAAAGGGATTTTGCAAGCCTGATTAATTAAGGCTTTTGAGATGGGAAGATTACCTGGGGTTATCTGGGTAGGCCCAATGTAACCACAGGGTCTTCATAAGAGGAAGCAGGAGGGTCAGGATTAGAGATGGAGATGTAACAAAAGAGGTCAGAGTGAAAAGGAGAGAGGGAGGTTGGAAGAGGCCACATGGCTGGCTTTAAAAATGGAGGAAAGGGCCATGAGCAGGCAGTCTCTAGAAACTGGAAAAGGCAAAGAAATAGATTTTCCCCTAGAGCCACCAGAAGAAATGCAACTCTACCAACCCACTTCTGAGCTCCAGACCTGTAAAAAAAAGTAAAGTTGTCACTACATTGGTGGTAATCTGTTACAGCAGTGATAGGAATCTAATATAGTCCTTTACTGTATACAACTTTAACCTCTTCAATCATTTCATATATGCATCTCCTCTCAGAAACTAAAGTATGGTCTTCTCACACACAAGGACTAGATCTTCTTTTTTAGCTCCACCAGAGTTCAGCACAGTGTCAGGTTCAGATCAAGCACTCCCTCATTAAATCTCCCTGGATTTTAATTAAAAATTAACAGAGGAGGCCCAGGGACTGGTCAGTGAGCCTACATGGAGTAGAGAGTCTCTGAGATCAAGTTGCAGACAGAAGGGGAGGGGCAGTGGCCTGTTCTGAGCCTGAGGCACACTGGGCCCAAGCCCAACTCCCACCTGATACACGTGATACAGGGCCAGCACTTTCCTACAGCCTCAGGGCAGTGTGAGGATGGAATTTATAATGATGAAAGTATTGAGCAGTCTTAGAAACATGTACATATTTTCCAGCTTTTGAAATCTGGTTTTTTCCATCAGTAAAGGTCTGTTATTTACACCAGGAAAAGAAGACTCATACATTCAGGTGTGATTATGACACAAGTCTAAGTCCTACCTCTGGGCCTCACACTAACATTGTTGACCAGCTCTCCTCACAGAAGCCTACTCCTGAGACTGGGCAGGTGGCATGGTGGCTGAGAGTGCAGCCTGACCTTGGACTTAAATTCCAGCTCTGCCAGTTCCCAGTAATGCGACCTTGACTGGGTCCTTGCCCATCTCCATACACGAGCATCCACTTCACAGGGATGCTGTAGGACTTCTGGAGCTAACAGGTCATGTGTGGAGGCAGCTTCCCTGGTGGCTCAGTGGTAAAGAATCCACCTGCCAATGCATGAGACACGGGTTCAATCCCTGGTCCAGGAAGATCCTACATGCTGTGGAGCAACTAAGCCCATGGACACAACTACTGAGCCTGTGCTCTAGAGCCACAACTACTGAAGCCCACTAGCCTAGAGCCTGTGCTCAACAAGAAAAGCCACTGCAATGAGATGTTTGAGCACCACAACTAGAGAATAGCCCCCCACTCATCGCAGTTACAGAAAAGCCCATGCAGCAATAAAGATTCAGTAGAACCAAAAATAAACTAAATAAATAATTTTTTTAATTAAAAAAAAATGAAAGTCACTCAGTTGTGTCCAACTCTTTGCAACCCCATGGACTATACAGTTCATGGAATTCTGTAGGCCAGAATACTGGATTGGGTAAGCCATTTCTTTTCCAGGGAATCTTTCCAACCCAGGGATCGAACCCAGGTCTCCTGCACTGCAGCCGGGTTCTTTACCAGTTGAGCCACCAGGGAAGCCCAATTTAAAAAAAAAAAGCAGCCTTCAATAGTCATGGGTTAGGAGGAACCCAGGGCAGAGGCTGGAAGTGGAAGGTGAACTCCATCATGGAGGTGTCCCTTTTAGGGACAGCAGTGCTCTGGAAGTCAGGATCTCTTCCAAACCTCAGCATCAAAAACAACATGAACCCAGAGACAGCACTTCACACCCATTTTGCTATGCAGAGCCCAGAGGTGCTCTCTGAGGCACTGCTATTGTGGTCTTTGAGTAGAATAACCCGGCCACCAAAGCCTGTAGTAGCCCGAGCTTGTAAAATAAGTTACTCTCGGCTTTCCTAGGAAAAACTGAAGTCTGTCCAAAGATCAAGCAATTGAACAGTCAGGTGAAATAACCTTTGCCTCTCCATTTTTCCATTACCCATCTTGCGCCTGTCATTTTTTCCGCTTTCTCTGGTTTCAAAATGCACTCTTTTGAACACACCCTGTATTTATCGCCCATCTCCATACATTTTTAGTTAATGTTTCATAAGAATATCTATTAGTGGATTTCATGTTTCCCACTTCAGGTTTACCCCCAAGCTTGAGTCTACAGGTGAAGAGAAAAATAAGAGACAAGAGAGGTCACTGGCAGAGGTGAGCAAGTAACAATACAAGAGGATCAATGGGGTGTTTTTCCAGTTCTGTTAGCATTTGCTGTTGTTGTTTAGTCGCTAAGTCGTGTCTGACTCTTTTGTGACCCTATGGACTATAGCCCCCCAGGCTCCTCTGTCCATGGGATTTTCCAGGCAAGAACACTGGAGTGGGTTGCCATTTCCTTCTCTAAGGAATCTTCTCGACCCAGGGATCAAACCCACATCTCTTGCATTGGCAGGAGGATTCTTTACCACTGAGCCACCAGGGAAGCTAAACCCTCCATTAGTGTTTACCACAAGCTTAACTTCTGACAACAAGCAGCACTGGGCCTATTTTAATCAGAGGTCTTCCCTTGAAACTAGAGATATGAAGCCTAAAAGATTGTTAACCAATACTGTTTCAAATATTTTCTTAGAGTTAGTTTTATATATACACACGCTCATACATGTGTCATATATACAATATGTCATGTGTTATAGATAATATATATTATGTCATACAATATATACTTGTTAAAATCATATAGATATACTGTTATTAAGATCATATATAATTATTAAAATCATTTCTTTGGGACGTCCCTGGTGGTCCAGGGGCTAAGACTCTGTGTTCCCAATGCAGAGGGCCCAGGTTCAATCCCTGATCAGGGAAACAGATCCCGTGTGCCACAAGGAAAAGATCCCACATGCCACAAGGGGAACGAAGTAAATATTTTTAAAAATCATTTCTTCAATATAGACTCAAGAAATAAAACAATTACCATGTTGATTTTAGCTCACAAGTGCTAATTTGAGAGGACAGATGATTTAAGATGCTATATCAACAATTGACGCGATGTGAATACAGGCTGTGATAATGAATGGCACTGTGGTTGTGCAGGAGGATGGCCTTGCCCTTAGTAAACAAGATGCTGAGGTATCTAGTGGGTGTCTGGATATCTGTAACTGATTCTAAAATGGTTGAGGCGGGAAGGGTTGTCCATAGAAAAAGAAAGCAAATGTGGAAATGTTAGTAATTAGTAAATCTGAGCGAAAGTTGGGTTGATATTCATTGACTTTTCCTAAAAATTTTCTGTAGATTTGAATTTTTTTAAAAAAATGTGTTATATGAAAAACATATTTCTTCTCATAACCATTCAACAAAAGCCTCCTTCCTCCCAGGTAAAACAGAGCATAAGTATAAAAACCTGAGAAATTCTCTAAAACCTTGATTAAAATACATTATCAAAATCAGAACACTATTTTTTTATATTTTATAAGTGAAAGCAAAATGCCTGTCTTTAAGAAGTGAGTTAGCACACAGTCAGTATTATGCATGGAAGTGTCTCAGTCGCTCAGCCATGTCCAACTCTTTGCAACCCCATGTCTATAGTCCGCCAGGCTCTCCTGTCCATGGAATTCTCCAGGCAAGAATATTGGAGTAGGTTGCCGTGCCCTTCTCCAGGGATCCTCCCAACCCAGGCATCGAACCCACGTCTCCTGCATTGCAGGCAGATGCTTTACCATCTGAGCCATAGGGGACCCCACTGATGCATACCATAGTCAAATAATCTGTAATAAAGGCTAGAATAACATACACAAGACAGCTAAAATGCATGGAATGATCAAGGCTCAGGATTGGTGGAAGCTTTCAAGAATCTCTATACATAAGATTTCACATTTGTTCTTCAAGGTAAATAAGGCCTTAGAATTTTAGAACTGAAAAGCATAGACAGAAATATAGTGCAATATTTCAATCTTGAATCTGTACATAATTAACAAAGGGTCAGAGAAAAATAAATAAAAAATAGAAAAGGCCCATAAAAGTATGAATGTATACAAGTATTTAAATGCTTGTAAGTGCTTTTAAAGTTGATCTGGAACCCCTTCTTGTGAGTTACGATCAGTATTGGAATAATGTTCCTGGGAAATGTCCTAATTCTTTCACAAAACTCTTTCCAAGAGAAATAAAATTAAGTTACCAATTTTAAATCCTGGCAGTTCCAAAAGTTTTAAGTAATTCCAATTGAATAAAAGTAAGTCAACTGTTTTCACAAGTTTTTAGAATGATTAACAAAATAGATTTGGCAAGGAAAAGCAATGAAGAAATAAAAAGCACATATGGGAACAATAAATAATGAAAAAGTTGAAAAAAAGACCATGCTACTCGGCAATATTGCTTTGCCAAATGAAACCACAAATTATTGTGTATCTTCCCCCCCCACCCACTTCTTAAACCTGCTTCTTGATGATACTTTACTCATTATTATTCAAAAATTTAAGCCGCTTCGGGTGACAGGGTCTAGGGAAGGGGCAGCAGGTGCCATGTCGGGGCCCTGAAGGAGGCAAGAAGCCCTTGAAGCAGCCCAAAAAGCAAGCCAAGGAGATGGGCGAGATAAGGCATTCAAGCAGAAACAGAAGGTGGAGTAGAAGAAACTAAAAATAAGAGCTAAAAGCTAAGGCATTGGGGAAAGGCCCTCTGGTCATAGGTAGAATTAAGAAATCTGGAAAAAAGTAAGCTGTCCCTTGCACCTGAGGCAATGATGACCCTTAGTTCCATTTCTGCGTAAACATGTGAATTCCTTGCCATAACATCTGTTGCAATCTATAACTAGAATGAAGTATTGTCTTGGAAACTATTATACATTTAAGAATAAACTTTGTAAAAAATAAATAAATAATAAATAATTTAAGCACCTAATATGCACAAAGGGACTTTAAAGGCTATGTAGAAATTTTTCAAACTATTTAGTATTTGATCTTTTATTTCAGCATTTTTTATGTGCAGAAAATTATTTTTTTCAAAAATAAATAGGAAAATATATTATAGGAATAATTATTTTGAAAATTGTTTTTTTCAAAAATAAATAGGAAAATAAATAAATAGGAAACTAAATTTTAAAAAAAACAACCCTCCATATTTGAGCTTTCTGAAATATGAACAGTGAGAAAATATCCTAATTCCACTTTGGAGAGAAAATATAATATAAGGAGTAAAGAATGCAAGCATACTCTTGGGACTCTGAACCATTAAGTAACTATCAAGGTGGCCCTTTATTGGATCTTGCCCTTAATTATGAAGTTCATGCAGTCTTAAGACTGGGTTTCAAAAACCATTAATAATTACCCTTAAATGGTAAACAAAAGGAAAATTTCACAATCAGGGTGGTGTGCCTGTTAAGACTATAAAAGTCACAAGACCCGGCTCAGCTCCTCACACTTCCATTTGGTTCTCCTAGCTGCCTGACTGCTGAACGGCCAGGTAAGAGTGCTTCTAGTACTACCTGTAGCTCCTTCTGCTTCCTTTCAGAATGGTGTGAAAGATCATGGTCTAGAGAAAAAGAGGATTTGTGCCATCTAAAGATATTACCAGTAACTTAAGAGGCTAGAAGCTGTGGTCAGGTTTCTTCAAGAACACAGCCTACGGTGTGCTGATCAGGTACAAGTGAAGAATGTCATAATTACTAGTAAAAGTATTTGACTTAAAAGCCTATCTTCTAAAAGATGTACTCTAAGAACAGACATTTCACATACTATCTAAGATGATTATTTTAAAAACACATTAGCAATCACTGGTACATTGCTATTTCCACAGCTCCCACCCTCCTCCTCCTTTTTATCTCCTCTCCTCCCCTTTTGTTTATTCTCTCTCACCTTGCCCAAAAGCCCGCAACTCCTGCTGGCTATCATCAGTATAACATACTCCGGCTTTCTGGTAAGTTCATTGTTTTCCCAATTTACAGGACACCAAAATGAGTGCCAAAAAGTCTCCGGAAGAACTGAAGAGCATTTTCGAAAAATATGCAGCCAAAGAAGGTGATCCAAACCAACTGTCCAAGGAGGAGCTGAAGCTATTGATTCAGACGGAATTCCCCAGTTTACTGAAGGTGAGTGCAGCATCACAGTGTCCGCTGACAGGGCAGGGATGGTGGGAAGGGCGGGGAGAAGAGAGGACTCAGGGAGAGGCTAAGGTCCTCGATGCCACTGATCAGAGCTCCATGTGGAGCAGAGCAGCCAGCAGCCAAGGTGTGGGCATCACCTGAGAGAGGACACTTGAATGCGTGCCTTCCTCCTCTGGGGCAGGCTACATTTCAGATGGCAAGCTCCTAGAAAGAACGGGCTTGGTCGTCTATTGCCCCCAGCCCTGACACACAATTCCCGAGGTGCCCAGTCATAGTAAACAAAAGCCACGATTGTACTTTTACCAAGATAGGTTTGGAAGACCCCCAGGTTGCCAAGCAAACATACTAAGTCCTTCAGTCTGGGTTCGGCACCTCTGTGTCAGGCTTTAGGAAAACAAAGAGACCTGTACAATTATAGAAGCTGGACTTGGATGTGCTTCTCTATTATAGGTAGGATCTCTCAACTAGACCAACACTTACTTGGCAATCTGTTAAGGAAATCGGCTTCATGCTGATAAATTGCCCTCCTGCGACACCCATTTCTATTTCAAAAGCATTTACATTTGTGTTAATTTATGTTACGCACCTAAGTTTGTGGTAATGAGCAACAATACATTTCTAAACTTTCAGGAAAGGATTACATTTCCCCAGCCATAAAGTTTCTCATCAAAACCATCCCAGAGTTGTCAAAATCAAAATGCATCTACAGGCAATAAGAAACAGGGAAAAACTGATTCTCTTTGCTCCTATACCCTTTCTTTCCCTTGGAACTAAAACTCATCTTCAAAATGGAAGCAACTGTGCAACTAACTGTTACATTTGACTTGGTCCCTATTTAGCTCTAACTTCAGAATCTGGTTCTCGTATTTTAACCAGAAATGTCCCTTTTGCCAATATGACATGTGAGGTTTCTAGTTTTAGTTGTTGAGGTTTCTGTTTTTAGTACTAAAAAGCGAAGTAGCTGAATTTGATGACCTTATAATCAATTTTCTTACAGTTAAAATGTGAAATAACTTTTTAAAAGTTAAAGGCACTAGCAGAAAAAGAGACTTTCTAATTAAAAACCAACGTTTCTGAGAAAGATTTAACTCTTCAAAAAACTCTTAAATTTTTCCAAAAGGAAGAAAAAGAATAATAGGAATAATTTTTAAAAATAAGAAAAAGAAGAAAAATAATAATCTGACAGGAAAGCCTAGGCAATCTAGTCAAGTTGTTTTTAAAGGTAAGATTGGTGAACTTTTCTGTATTTTTCTATATTTTATGTATTTCCTATAAAAAGCACATATGACTTTTCTAATTTGGATAAAGGCAGAAAGACTAGTGGTAAGTTGTGAAAAATCTACATATGAAGTCATGTACTGACTGTATTTCCATACAGACTTTTTGTAAAACAGATGTTGAATAGCTAACTTACAAGTTCGGTCTTGTGAGCATAGCTAAGTGTCAAATGTCTTTGTAGGAATCTTAGGGGTTAAAACATCCCTTGATGTAGAGATTTGCTGCACAACAATGCGAATATACTTAACATTACTGAACTGTACACTTAAAAATAGTTAAGATGGGGAATGTCATCTTATGTGTTTTCTACCAGAATTCAAAAAAAAGTTTTGAAGCTGACTTACAAACTAAACTGCTATTTCAATAGGTTTCCTGGATGCCATTTTGCCAAAGAGACTCCTTACCTTAAATTCAGAGTTGTAATGGCTTTACGATTTGAGTTTTATGGTAGTGAAGGGGTTCAGAACAAGTCTCCCTGAAATATATCACTTAAGCATGGAGATTATTTTGAACTAACAGGAATCAAAACCCAGAAGATTCAAGGAAAGCTCTTTACCTCCCACTCAACTGCCTAAATTTACATTGGAAAAGGAAGCCTGTCCCAGGAAGAGAGTTCTTGCTATAGATTCCTTTTTTCCTTAGAAACGTATCTGTATAACAGGCTAGACTTTTGTTTTCCAAACATCTCTGCCTTCCTATGAATGGCCTTCCTTCCCTTTGTATCCTTAGCTCAGGAAGTTATATAAGCCTCAGTTACCTGGCTGCCCTTTGGGTCTCAAATTTTTATGGGGTACCCCATACATATGTAATTAAACTTGTTTTTCTCCTGTTAATCTGTCTGTGTCTATTTAATTAATAGACCAGCCAAAGAGCCCAGAAGGAAAGGAGGGAAATTTTTCCATCCCTACAGCAGGGACAAAATTAAGTCTGCTTAAGTCACTACAGCAATACCAGTAGTCAAAAGGGAGTCGGGCTGAAAATGATCTGATGTTCTGATAACAAGCAGTGGTTCTCTGAGTAGTTGGTTCTCAGCATCAGCACTGCCCAGGAACTTGTTGGAAATACAGATTCTCAGATCTGACTCCAAGCCTAGTGAACTGGAAGCTCTGGGAGTAAGACCACCAATCAACTTGGGTTTATTACAGTCAGCAAGCCTACCTACCTGGTGTAAGAACCACTGAGCCAAAGTCACCTTGTGTAGAAGTGGGCTGCAACACACGATTTGGGGAGAAAAATGGGATGCTTGCTAATCAAGAGGTTGAGCTCTAGAGTCAGTGTTTGAACCCCAATCCCCTTCCTAACAGCTGGGAGCCCTGGGCAAGTCAGTAGCCGTCTCAAAGCCTGTTTCCTCATCTGTAAAGTGGATCTCCCCCACAAGGCAGCTGGGAGAATTACACAGCTAAGGAAAAGCTTTGTCACAGAGCTGGCCCACAGCAAGCCCCTGGTCATATGCTGGCTCAGCCCTGGAGCTGGATGCCAAACCAGCTCCCAGGGAAACCTTAGAGCAGGGCCCCTCGGCAGTCAAGTGAAGCCCTGGGACTTCTCAAAAGAATGATTTAGATTACAAAGGAAACCAAATATTTTAAAATATACATTATTAATTTCAAAATAATAAATGTGATATAGTTGGTGGTTGTTTCTAATAGGGAGGTGGGTAGCCAGCTCTGTGACATGAAGCAATGTTACAACTAAAGTTGTTTTTTTTTTTCATCTCTCACAGTCAGTAACATGTGACTAACATGTAACAGTAACTGTAACATGTGACAGTTGCCTTCTTGGAACATCCATGCAGTGTCTCTAATTTAATGTGCAGTAGTAACTGATTTGTTTCTCCCCCTTTTCTATTCCCTCCTTTTTGTCTAAAACCAGGGTCCAAGCACCCTCGATGAGCTTTTTGAAGAACTAGACAAGAATGGAGATGGAGAAGTTAGTTTCGAAGAATTCCAGGTGTTGGTGAAAAAGATATCCCAGTGAAGGAAAGAATAAAATATCATTCTCAGTACCAGAAGAAGAATGCCTGTGATGTGGTCCTACTCTGTACAAAATCACCAATGTCGTCACTTAATTCTTTACAATTGTAATGATCCAACACTAAGGTCTAATTACTAAATAAAGAAATCCTCAAACATGTCTCACCTTGTCAAGTACTGACTCCTGTAGCTTACTAGATTTGAAAGTAACCTTAACCCACGCTGGAGACAAGTGCTCAGGCCTGGTGCACTGGGAAGACCCAGAGGAATCGGGTGGAGAGGGAGGTGGGAGGGGGGATCGGGATGGGGAATACGTGTAAATCAATGGCTGATTCATGTCAATGTATGACAAAAACCACTACAATACTGTAAAGTAATTAGCCTCCAACTAATAAAAATAAATGGAAAAAAATTTAAAAAAAAAAGAAAGTAACCTTAATTTGATGCATCTAATTTACAGATTTATAAAGAAAAAAAAAAAAGAGGCCCAGAATAGTTCCATGATCTTGACCAAGACCACAAAAATGGTGGCAGAGACTTGGAAAGAATTCTGATGAGTCAAACCAACTCCCTCCCTCCACTTGTCACCAGAACAACCCTCTCCTGCTCTCCCTCTGCAGCCACGCAGGGTATCACATCATTCCCAGCATCAACTCACATTTCACTCTAGTCAATGGCTAGTAAGAAACAGACTTCACAGAACAGGCACTTGTCTTTAAAGTCATCTCCTAGCACCATCTGTGCCTTTGCAATCACTGATCCTTTGAGGGAGCAGAAGGAACATAGGTCCAGAGAGTCAGTTTTACTCCATGACCGAACAGGTGGCCTTGGTTCTGGTATGTGATGCGAAAAATAAAAAGGACAGGAAGGCAGGGCCCTCTAGATCTGGCATCCTGTGCTGCTGGGATTCTGGGTATCTGAGAAGCAGCTAGCCCTCAAGTTCCACAAGCTGAGTCCAGTTCAGGGGAGGGAGGGAGAGAGTGGGGAACGTGGGAGGAGACTAACTTTCTTCTGCCCCTCACCTGACAGTTAAAATGACAAAGTCATATGAGTACAAGCTGGCCATGATAGCCCACGACAGTGGTGCCATGGAAGCCAGGTTTTTATCCTGACCCCCACTCTCCTCTCCTCAGAAACACCAGCAAATCATCAGTGTTGCACACATTTTCTTTGATCAGCATCTTGATATTTCTGTTCATTATCACCCTCCTAATGAGCCTCATTAAACATTTTTTTCCAATGAACGTGAGCTAAAAAAAATTCTCTGAAAAGACACACACACAAAATAACTAGCATCAGTGTTTACATGTAAGTTAGTTAGTGTTTACATGTTTAGTCCCCCTAAAACTGAATTTCCCTACTGAGTTTATGATTAACCTATTAAAATCTTTTTTTTCCCGGGGAGTCCCTGGCAGTCGAACACTCTGCACTTCCACTGCATAGGGTGAAGGTTCAATCCCTGATTGAGGAACTAAGATCCCACATGCTGAGCAGTGTGGCCAAAAAATTTAAATATAAATAAATAAGTAAAGATAAAGCAGACATAAATCTTAACAGCGGTAGAACATTTTTAAAAAATCTTTTTTCCCTTTCTCATCCCTTCTGACCTCAATCCTGTGCTGCTACTGCTGCTGCTGCTAAGTCGCTTCAGTCGTGTCTGACTCTGTGCGACCCCATAGACGGCAGCCCACCAAGTTCCCCCGTCCCTGGGAGTCTCCAGGAAAGAACACTGGAGTGGGTTGCCATTTCCTTCTCCAATGCATGAAAGTGAAAAGTGAAAGTGAAGTCGCTCAGTCGTGTCCAACTCTTAGCGACCCCAAGGACTGCAGCCTACCAGGCTCCTCCATCCATGGGATTTTCCAGGCAAGAGTACCAGAGTGGGGTGCCTTTGCCTTCTTCCAATCCTGTGCTATCTGAACACTAATCAACCAGAGTCAGAGGACTACAAGTGCTCCTGTGGATAACATCCTTAAAGCACTCAGGTTGTTTCTCCAGGGCAAGATGAGCTAACAGATCATCCCCTCCCCAGGATCAGCTGGCCAAAGACTCAGAAACCTTAGACATCCTGACTTCTGAAACTGCGATTAACAAATGTCACAAGACAATGATTAACTCCAGTATTTTTTTTTTTTTTTTGGCCACACCAAACAGCATGTGGGATCTTAGTTCTCAACCAGGGATTGAACCCAAACCCCGTGGAGTGAAAGCGCAGAGTCCTAAGTACTGGAGCACTAGGGAAGGTCCTAACCCCAGCCTCTTTGTTCTTGCCTTTTAAAAGGAAGACCAGGTTGGAGAGGATCTGAGGTTTCTCTCCCACTCCCTTTCCTGGCGCCTGCAATAAACCCTTGCTCTTTAGAAACCTGTATGCAGGTCAGGAAGCAAAAGTTAGAACTGGACATGGAACAACAGACTGGTTCCAAATAGGAAAAGGAGTATGTCAAGGCTGTATATTGTCACCCTGCTTATTTAACTTATATGCAGAGTACCTCATGAGAAACACTGGGCTGGAGGAAGCACAAGCTGGAATCAAGATTGCCAGGAGAAATATCAATAACCTCAGATACGCAGATGACACCATCCTTATGGCAGAAAGTGAAGAAGAAGAGCCTCTTGATGAAAGTGAAAGAAGAGAGTGAAAAAGTTGCTTAAAGCTCAACATTCAGAAAACTAAGATCATGGCATCCGGTCCCATTACTTCATGGCAAATAGATGGGAAAACAGTGGAAACAGTGGCTGACTTTATTTTTTTGGGCTCCAAAATCACTGCAGATGGTGATTGCAGCCATGAAATTAAAAGGTGCTTACTCCTTGGAAGGAAAGTTATGACCAACCTAGACAGCTTATTTAAAAGCAGAGACATTACTTTGCCAACAAAGGTCCATCTAGTCAAGGCTATGGTTTTGCCAGTGGTCATGTATGGATGTGAGAGTTGGACTATAAAGAAAGCTGAGTGCTGAAGAATTGATGCTTTTGAACTGTGATGTTGGAGAAGACTCTTGAGAGTCCCTTGGACTGCAAGGAGATCCAACCAGTCCATCCTAAAGGAGATCAGTCCTGGGTGTTCACTGGAAGGACTGATGTTGAAGCTGAAACTCCAATACTTTGGCCACCTGATGCGAAGAGCTGACTCATTTGAAAAGACCCTGATGCTGGGAAAGATTGAGGGCAGGAGGAGAAGGGGACAAGAGGATGAGATGGTTGGATGGCATCATCAACTCAATGGACATTGGTTTGGGTGGACTCCAGGAGTTGGTGATGGACAGGGAGGCCCGGTGTGCTGCGGTTCATGGGGTCACAAAGAGTCAGACACGACTGAGTGACTGAACTGAACTGAACTCACAGCAAATACTTACTGTCAGAGTTTGGCTTTCTGTGCAGAGAGCACACAAGCCCTTGCTTGGTTTAAAGGAAAGGACTGGGCAGATGAGGGACAGAGGTGTGAGAACCACTTCTGACTTCATATTTTATTTTACATTTTTGATTTTTCAATCCTGTGGATGTGTGTCCCGTCAAAAAGAACATGTGCTCAGACACTCAGTCGTGTCCAACTCAGGGATCAAACCCACATGCGACTTTTTGTGACCCCATGGACTATAGCATGCCAGGCTCCTCTGTCCATGGGATTCTCCAGGCAAGAATACCAGAGTGGGTTGCCATTTCCTTTTCCAGGGGATCTTCCTGACCCAGGAATCAAACCCATGTCTCTTACGTATCCTGCATTGGCAGGGGGATTCTTTACCACTAGCGCCACCTGGGAAGCCCATCAAAAAGAATAAAAGAAAACTGTTAATAAAAAGACAACTTTTGTAAAATACCATATTGCTGCTTTTCATAATGAGCTTCTCTGCATCCTTTTTATTTGGAATAGTTAGAACATACAACTATCTAAATTCTGGGAAATGCATCAGAAGCTATTTCAAAACTCAGAAATTTAACCAGAGAAAAAGAAAAACAAGTTATAACCCTTCCATCAAGAAACAAAGGTTTTTATACACCATGAGGGAATGTTTAAACACAATCTGTATCATTCTAATTCAACACAAGAGCATTCTCATAGCATCAAAAACCTTAAACAGTTCTAATGACTCATTATAGTCCACTGTAGGGATACCACTTAATGGTCTCAACTATTTCCCCACTGTGGGGCATTAGGATTAATGTCATTTTTGATTCTTCTAACTAATGTTATAGTGAATACCTGTTCACTTCTTTGTCAATATATCAGATTTTCTTAGTAGAATTTCTGAGAAGTAAATGTCTGAGTCAGACGGAATGAATATCTTTATAGTTTGTGAGACCATCTAGTTAATTCCCCAAAAGTTATATTGATTCATATTTCCACAAACAGGTGGGAGAGCACCAGCTTCACTCCCCAGACAGCATTTGTCAGCTTCATTTTACCTACTTCATTAGTTACAACAATGTACATCTTTTATTCATTTATGGTTTTTATAGGAATCTCCCAACTACAGATGGTACCCAAATTACCATGGTTCAGCTTTCCATTTTTCAACTCTAAAATGGCACAAAAGCAATGTGCATTCAGTAGAAACTGTACTTCAATTTTTGAATTTTGATCTCTTCCTGGGCTTACAATATGCAGTATGATCCTCTCGTGATGCTGAGTGGCAGCAGTGACAGCTCCCAGTCAGCCATACCATCAAGAGGGGAAACAACTGACACACTGACAACCATTCTGCAACCAGACAACCATTCTGTTTTTCACTTTCAGTACAGTATTAAAAACATTGTGAAACCAAGCAGGACTCTGAAAGGGCCTCCTGGGTACAAGCCCCCCTGAGTCCCCTGTTTGTTTGTATAAAAAGCTTTCATCTCCTAGGCCTTCCTCAGATTTCAAAGAGAAGATCCAGTTAATGATTAAAGAAGTGGAAAATGCAGAAACAGAAAGCAGTCAAGCAAGGAAAGTAATAATAGCTTAAACAATAGTCACAGGACTCCTAGTTCCCCCTGAAGGGTACAGATAACAATCTGATCCATATCTTTGAGTTGTTCTGCAGAAACTAAGTGGAGGATGGTGAGTACATGCTGACCACAAAAGCACGTAGACCTCAGACTGGTTGGAACCAGAAGACTGATGACTGAGATTCCCGAAACACCATCCTGTTACTTTACCACCAACCAATCAGAAGACTGTCCACGAGCTGATTAGGCACCCTACAACCCTCACCCATAATGTTGGCTTTAAAAACCCTTGCCTAAAAGTCACCAGGGAGTTTGGGTCTTTTGAGCACAAGCTGCCCATTCTCCTTGCTTGGAGGCCTGCAAATAAAAGCTGTCCCCATCCTTCACCACAACCTGGCGTCAGTAGACTGGCTGTGCTGTGCATCAGGCAGGTGGACCCAAGTTTGGTTCAGTAACAATTTAATGCGATTTTCAACACTTTATTATGAGATAGGCTTTGTGTGAGATGGTTTTTCCAACTGTAAGCTAATGTAAGTGTTCTGGACACATTTAAGGCTAAACTATGATGTTCAATAGGTTAGGTGTATTAAAAGCATTTTCAGCTTCCAATACTCAGGGCATAACCCCAGCATAAGTCAAGGAAGATCTTTATTTCCCCACTGAGTTTATGGTTGAGTACTGTTTTGTAAAAGATATTCAAGTTTGTTATGAGACAGTGACTACTAGGGTGTAGATACTATACATTGCCTATTGAGTGTCTGTGGTGATATGGGGGTTCTCTCTTTTGTTTGATCAATATGATGCATTAATCAATTTAATTCCCAGGATAAACACACTATCCAGTCATGACTGATTATCCCTTAAATGCTGTTAAATTAGACACTTTGACATTTTATTTAAGGTTTTTACATCTTTATTAATAACCAACATTAGTCTATAGCTTGGAGTTTTATTTTTTGTTGCATATGCTTTGTTGAGTTCTAATATTTAGGTCATGCTACCTTCCCATTTTTGTCTATGTTTTCAATCTCAATCAGCCCCTCACACAGTAAATACACACTATGTCTTTCAACTCCAACATACGTAAAGCACCTACTGCAGGCAAAGCATTATACAAGATGCCCTAAGATATACAAATTTCCAGACCTCTGAGATCCTAAGTCAATGGTTCTGGAATTATGCCAGGGAAAGGCTTAATCTAAGAAGTAGTATTTCAACTGGGATTTGTACGAGCAATGTTAAAGAGAACTTGCAGGGAAGTTGAAAAAGAGAGAAAACACATCATGTTGTTAAGAAGGAAGCCATTTTCGTCTGCCCTTCTAAGATCTTCTGGCTGGTCTAAGAGTTACACTGACACAAGACAGATTAACAGGAGAAAATCAAGCAAAAGTTTAATAATGTGAATACATAGGAGAGATCCGGGAAAACTGAGTGACTCACCAAAATGTCCAAAACCCTCACCTTAAACACCAACTTCAACTACAGACAAGAGGATGTTGAAGGTGGGGAGAGTCAGTTATGGGAGGTGACCAAGAAAAGCACAGTCAACAAGGGTAAGATTGTGATGCAGATTTATGCCCTGCCTGGAGTCTTTTCTTCCCTCTCATCCCTGTTTTCCACACCAGTTGAATCTTCCTAAAGCACCCATTTCTATTGGAAAGGCTTCAGCAAGAGTTCAGTATTTGCAAGATATGTCACAGCTGATAGGCATTATTCTTACTCATTCCCTGTTGCCTTCAGGACTAATCTTGACACTAATACTCAAGGACCTCCACAAATTAGCACCAATCTCCTTTATTTCCTTCCACTTCCCTACAGGAGCAATGTGTTTTGCTCACACTATTTTATGGCCAGATCTTAGATATTCCAGCCTACATATGCCTCTCCTCCTTTCAGTGAAGTCTCCCAGCATTTGACAATCTTCCCTTCTTACTTTAACCCACAGTATTTCCCCCGCAAACCCTGAATTCTTAAGTATTCAAGGCCTACCTGTGCTGTGCAATACCGTGGCCACTAGATTAAGTGGCTATTGACATTTAAATCAATTAAAATTAAACAAAATTTAAAATTCAGTTCCTTGGCCACTCTAGCTAAATTTCAAATGCTCCATAGCCCGGTGTGGCTAGTGGCTGCCGTCAACGATGACACAGATCCAGCACACTCTCTCATGGCAGAAGTCCTGGTTGTCAGGGCTCGTAGCACTGAGGTTGTACTCACATTCTGTCCACACATTTGTTTCTACATTTCACAGGTTTATGTCTTATGTCTCCAGCTAAACTGCAAGCAGGGTTGTGGCAGCTGCTCATTTGTAATGCACTATATTTAGGATGGTACTTAAGTGGATGAGCTCCAAATGCACAGTGAGTTTTTTTTCTTCTTAATAATCTCTTTTCACTAGAATCCAGTTATTTCTACTGCAAATATATATATATATATATATCTTTCAAGTTGTTGAAATATCTATTCCCAAGGCATTTCCCATTGAGCTAAAGGTACAAAAGCTTTAAAATGCATTAGCTTTGAAGTACTCATTTAGTCATTTGGTTATTGTTAAAATTACAGACTACCCTTGTTGATTCACTAATGCGGGCTTACTCCCAAGAAGCCTTAGCCATTAGGCAGCAGCCATCAAGCCTGGAAGAATTTTCTTTCCCAGATCGAAAATAGTTACTAGAGCCAACCAACAGCCTGATATCAACTCTGAACCTACAGTCCCCACAGAGACAGGATTAAATGACTATTAGACTCCCAGACTGGTCCATAAAAAAACATTTAACTCATAGTATAGCTGTCTTCCTGACAGCTACTTTTATGGGGAAAAAACCTCTTTAGCCCAAACTAAGATCCAAATGACTTCTTTAGGATTGCTTTGTTAGCTGGGAGATGCTCATTATAATGTTTGAAATTAAAGCAGTCTTCAAAGTTATAAAAGTTGCCTGGAAGGTTACTCTAAGTGACTGTCTGGGTTTTTTAACCCTCCTAATTTGCTTTCCATATGAAATTGTTGAAAAATAAATGAAAGTAGAAAATAATTCAAACAGGGCTACAACTAAAGGTAGGAAAATGTTACGCGTCATTTATGCTTAATATATAACACACCTGAATCCATTTTTTTATTATATGTGTCTATCACAAATCCACTGTGTCGGATATAAAATTAATTTTGACTTTGAAAATCCTTGGATCAAAAAGGAGTAAAAGAAGTCAAATCAATGATAAAACTGAAATAATATCAAATGCCACAATCTCAAGTCTCCATTTGCATCTGCTTAAAATGATTCACATTTCTCACTTTTCCTCACCAAGACCACCATCCAAGTGTACATGTGTGAAAGGAAAATCAAAATGGAGTTAGTACTGCAAAGAGAACTCTCTAAAATGGAGCTAGGAGGCCATTAAGGAAGTATGACTTATGCACATGTCAGCTTGGATGGAATCTGACCTTTTGACCTGATGAAGTCATCAGAACTGATACTGAACAGGACCCTTTGGGGCTCCTTTCCTGTGTTCCCTTTCTTGATTACAGGAAGTAGGCTTCATTCAGTCTCCATGACCTTCCCTGAGTTCCAGTGAGCAGTTTCAAACAGATGCTAATTAGGGAAGGGAGGGGATGCAGGAAAAGGGATTCAGTTCATTTCAGTTCAGTCACTCAGTCGTGTCCAACTCTTTGCGACCCCATGAATCGCAGCACACCAGGCCTCCCTGTCCATCACCAACTCCCAGCGTCCACCCAAACCCATGTCCATTGAATCGGTGATGCCATCCAACCATCTCATCCTCTGTCGTCTCCTTCTCCTCCTGCCCTCGATCTGAGAAAGAGTCAAAAGAAACAATAGTGCAGCCTTGGGCAGGGTCCTGGTCCCCCCTCCAGGGATACACAGAACAATATATTTGAGCTGTTTTACAGATACTGAAACCCCCACCAAGTGGGAGAAGTTAACTGAGTGCTGCTCACAAGCACTAGACCCCAGACCTGATGGAACCAGAAGGCTGATGATGCCGACTTCCACTTACCTCACCACCAATCAGAAGACTGCCCACGAGCTGACCACGCCCTCTTTGAACCATTACTGTAAAACTCCTCACTACTCCCTCTAGATCAGAACATAGTTTTGAGGGCATCCGCCCACTGTGGCCCCTTTTGCATGGCAAAGCAATAAAGCTATTCTTTTCTACTTTGCCCAAAACTCTGTCTCTAAGATTTAATTCATTGTTGGGGTACAAAGGCTGGATTCAGCTTCAGAACATCTGCCAGAACTTATTGGACCCCTGCTCTAAAACAACTCATGATTCCTCAAGGGCAAATATTCTCTGACTCACATCAGAGGCCATCACAATTCTTACCAGGCAACTTTTAACATCTTGGTTTTTTGTCTTTATAAGCCCTGACTCTTTCTCTTCCTCATAACACATTTTTAGGGTTACCCAAATCTGTGTCTCCCAAATTGGAATTTTTTTTTGGCTACACCACACAACTTGTGGAATCTGAGTTCCCCAACAAAGGATGGAACCCAGGCCCCCAGCAGTGGAAGTGTGGAGTCCTAACCATTGGCAGGGAATTCCCCTGAACTGCAATTCTTAAGATTCCAAAGAAACTCTTATTTGAAATCTCCTGAATTTTCTTTTAGTTGACACAAGTCTGTGTTGATGTGTTTGAATGTGGATTCTGTTTCCAGATTCTCTTTCCATATCTAATGTAAATTCAAATGTTTAAAGTTACTATTTTTAATAAATAGAAAAGAAATGCTAAAAAGTATGCATATCCACATCCCTAAACATCAGATTGAGATCATTCTTCCTATATATATCTCAAAAGTCAAAAATATTCTAAATAAAAACTCTAAAATGCCACAAGCTATCTTCTACATGAACTGGAGAGATCTGAAGGCAAATTCAAAGTCAAGGGTGTCAGCAGCAGCCATGTGATTGAGACAGAGTCAGAATACAAATCAGCTACAGCTATTTTCCTGGTACACATCATCTAGAAGGCAGGTGAAGCTACTTGGAAGAAAAGCAATAACAAACCTAAATAGAGTATTAAAAAACAGAGACATTACTTTGCCTACAAAGGTCTGTTATAGTCAAAGATATGGTTTTTCCAGTAGTCATGTGCAGATGTGAGAGTTGGACCATAAAGAAGGCTGATTGCCGAAGAATTGATGACTTCAAACTGTGGTGCTGGAGAAGACTCTTGAGAGTTCCTTGGATAGCAAGGAGATCAAACCAGTCAATCCTAAAAGAAATCAACCCTGAATATTCATTGGAATGCCTGATGCTGAAGTTGAAGCTTCAATACCTTGGCCACCTTATGTGAAGAGCCAACTCACTGGAAAAAGACCCTGATGCTGGGAAAGATTGAAGACAGGAAGAGAAGGGGGTGACAGAGGATGAGATGGTTGGATGGCATCACCGACTCAATAGACATGAGTTTGAGCAAACTCCGGGAGATAGTGAAGGACAGGGAATCTTGGTGTGCTGCAGTCCATGGGGTCACAAAGAGTCGGACATGACTGAGCAACTCAACAACAACAAGTCAGACTTGCTATAGAACCTAAATATTCTGCAAAGTCCCAGAGCCTTCTATTTCACCATGTGGATTAAGCAGAGGAATGACACAATGAAACAAATTTTACTCATTCTCTCCTGGGACTTCCAGACTCAGAGTCCACCTTCATTCTTAGGAAACCATTTCTCATTTGATGTGTATAAGAGACACCTCTTCTTAGATATCCTGTATGCTAGTGTCTGCTGATTTAGTAAGCAACCACAAGACTAATCATGCACGCCAAAGGAGGGTCACAATGGCCCATGAGGGGGAGCAGAATTTGCCACTTCAAAATATGTCTCTTTGAAAAAAAAAAACAAACAAACAAAAAAAATGTCTCTTTGGCATAAAGATTATAGTGGGCTGATTCTTTTTAAGAAACAGCATACAGAAGAGATGCTCTAACAACCTAGTGGGAACTTCCCTGGCAGTCCAGTGATTAAGACTGCGCTTCCACTGCAGGGAACTAACATCCCACATCCCACATGCCCTGAAGCAAAAACCAAACCAAATAACATTAAAAATAAAAATAAAAACAGAGTTGAAGTTACCCTTTTGTCAGAGACATTTGCATTTATAAAGGAAACCTCCATTTGTAAGGGCTTTCCTTGTGGCTCAGCTGGTAAAGAGTCTGCCTGCAATGTGGGAGACCTGGATTCGATCCCTGGGTTGGGAAGATCCCCTGGAGAAGGGAAAGGCTACCCACTCCAGTATTCTGGCCTGGAGAATTTCATGGATTGTAGTCCCTGGGGTGGCAAAGAGTGGGACAGGACTGAGCGACTTTCACTCTCCATTTGTAAGGAAATGGCAACCCATTCCAGTATTCTTGCCTGGAAAATCCCATGGATGGAGGAGTCTGGTAGGCTACAGTCAGTCTGTGGGGTCGCAAAGAGTCGGACACAACTGAGCGACTTCACTTTCACTTTCACTCCCTCACTGTACCAGGAAGAGAAAGATAACTCTAAATCTCTAGAAACTGTTAACAATGGAGAAGGCATGGACTTAAATCTTCATGACAACCTTACCCTTGTTTACTGTGCTTTACCTTGAAAACCTCCCACAAATACCCCCACCCCCAACAATCTTCTTTACTCTTTAGCTGGAGATGGTATTTAAGATGGTGGCTTGGGGCATTCTGGGGAGTTACTCAGGGTTTCCTGACTATACTGGAGGTATCCATGTTATTAAACTTCTGCTTGTTTTTTTTTTTCCCTGTTAATCTGCCTTTTGTTACAGGACTCTCAACCAAGAACCTAGAAAGGTAGAGGGAAGATTACTTTTTCTCCCCCACACCCATGAAACAGATTTCAGCTGCAAACATATCCTAAAGGAGGCTCCTGGTTTCCAAATTATTTACTTTTTTAGTGAGAAGGGCCAGAATGGCTATTACCCTCTGTAAGTCACTGTTATTTGCTCAAGTTTAAGAGATTCCTGAGGCTTCCTGGTGTTTGCTGCCTGGTGATTCTATTACCTTAGCCTTTTTCTTTAATAAGGCTTCTCCCCATCCTCACAAATGCTGGCTCTTAAGGCTATTTTTCTCCAACAAACTGATTGTAGGCCATAAAGATGTTCAGTAGCAATTAGGTTTTATTGTTCTCATCTCACTTATGAGTATAGAAGCTATCAAAATGTAAAATGTACATTTCCTCCAACTTCTCAATTCCTCTTCTAAGAATTCATCCTATAGAAGTGTGCATGTGTGGCTACAAGGACATATGTACAGATACTAATTTGCAGCATGATTTAAAGCAGCAAATAATGGACACAACCTAAATATTAATCAATATGAGACTGTTTAAATAAAGAATGATGCATATATTAACAGCAAGGCAAGCATTTGGAAGATCTCTGTGCACTGAAGTGGAGTGATGAGTACAATGCAAGGGGAATGATGTCTTAGGCATGCCAGCATATGTATTTTTAAAGGAACATATATCCATATATGTGAGCAGGTAGGCGTTTGTATATACACACACACACAATCTTTAGCAGAATAACAAAAGAAATGGATGAAGGTAGTCACCTCTGGGTAAGGGAACTGAGGTGAGGTAAGGTCATGTAAAAGGCAGTTTTATACCTTTTCTTTAGGGCTTTACTTTTTTATCCTGTGTATAAATGTTTTAAAAATACACACACACAGTAAAGGATAGTCAAGGAATAAACCTTGCCAAAGCTGTCTAACAGTGGCACCTACTGGTAAAGTCAGTTCCTACCCCAAAGTATTCTCTAAGAGAAGAAATCCCAATGTTTGCCTGGCACAGCCATTTCAGCCATTAGTCAGGAAATATGTTTCTATTAAAGCCTTATAAGGAACTCTTCACTTGTATTAAGTCTTCTGAGCATAAGACTTAAAAGTACCATCTGGCTGGGAAGTTATGGTTCATTATAGTCTGAATTGCAAGCTATAAAAATGAGTGGAGAATAGCTCTATATCCTTCCACAGTGATCTCCACTCCAGCAGAGAATGTTGAGTGAAAAAAAGCAAGGCAGAAAAAATATGCAGAGTCTGCTGTCATTTATCTAAGAAAGGGAGGGGCTTACAAATATATGGGTTTACTTGTATTTTTTTTAAATGGAAAGATAACTCTTTAAAGAAAAAGAATTAATGGGTGCCATAAGGAAAGGAAGAGACTGTACTGAGGGGAGAGGAAAAGAACTAGATTTCTCTATCGTATGCTATCCCTTATATGCGAAATCTAAAAAGAAATGATACAAATGAACTTACTTACAAAACAGGAACAAACTCACAGACTTACAGAACAAACTTACGGTTATTGGGGGAGAAGTCAGGGAGAAAGGATAATTAGGGAGTTTGGGATGGACATGTTCACACTGCTATATTTAAAATGGATAACCAACAAGGACCTACTGCATAGCACATGGAACTCTGCTCAATGTCATATGGCAGCCTGGATGGGAGGGGAGTTTGGGGGAGAATGGATACATGTATATGTATGGCTGAGTCCCTTTGCTGTTCACCTGAAACTATCACACCACCATTAATCGGCTATACCCCATATAAAATAAAAAGTTACCAAAAAAATACTAGATTTTTCTAAATCAGTGCTTCTCAAAGGAGACTATTTTGCCTGTGTCCCCAGGGTATGTTCTACAATGTCTGGAGGTATTTTTAGTGTCACAGTTGGGGGTTGGGAGGAAAATACGACAGATATCTAGTGGGTAGAGGCCAGGGATGCTACTGAACATCCTACAATGAACAGGACAACTATCTGGCCCCAAATGTCAATAATATATCTAATAAGGAACTTGTATCTAGAATATATTAAAAAATACTTCCAACTTAATAAGATGACAAATAACGCAATTTACAGTAGGCAAAGGATCTGAATAGACCGTTCTCCAAACATGATATACAAGTGTCCAATAAGCATACGAAAAGATGTTTAACAACCTTAGACATCAAGGTAATGTGAATCAAAGCCACAGTGAACTACAACTTCACTCCCACTAGAATGGCTATACAACTGACACTTGAACAACACAGGGTTTAGGGGTACTGACCTCTCAAGTAGTCAAAAATTTGAATATAACTTTACAGTTGGCCCTCCATATCCACAGTTTCACACCCACAAATTCAACCTATTGTCAACAGTGTAGTACTGTAGTATATATTTATTGAAAAAAAAACAAACCACCAAAATTGAAAAAGACACGTGTATCCCATTGTTCATTGCAGCACTATTTACAATAGCTAGAACATGGAAGCAACCTAGATGTCCATCGACAGATGTATGGATAAAGAATTTGTGGTCTATATACACAACGGAATATTACACAGCCATAAAAAGGAACGCATTTGAGTCAGTTCTAATGAGGTGGATAAATCCACAGACTTCCCATAGCTCAAACAGTAAAGAATCTGCCTGCGATGCAGGAGACCAGGGTTCGATCCCTGGGTTGGGAAGTTCCTCTGGAGAAGGGAATGACAATCCAGTCCAGTATTCTTGCCTGGAGAATTCCATGGATAGAGTAGTCTGGTGAGCGACAGTCCGTGGGGTGGCAAACAGTCGGACACGACTGAGCAACTAACACACACACACATACACAATGAGGTGGATGAACTTAGAACCTATTATACAGAGTGAAGTGAGTCAGAAAGAGAAAGATAAATACCATATTCTAACACATATATATGGAACCCAGAAAAATGGTACTGAAGAATTTATTTACAGGGCAACAGTGGAGAAACAGAAATGGAGAACAGACTTATGGACATGGGGAGAGGGGAGGAGAGGGTGAGATGTATGGAGAGAGTAACGTGGAAACTTACATTACCATATGTAAAATAGATAGCCAACAGGAATTTGCTGTCTGGCTCAGGAAACTCAAACAGGGGCTCTGTATCAACCTAGAGGGGTGGGATGGGGAGGGAGAAAGGAGGGAGGTTCAAGAGGGAGGGGATATGTGTATACCTATGGCTGATTCATAGTGAGGTTTGACAGAAAACAGCAAAATTCTGTAAAGCAATTATCCTTCAATAAAAAATAAATTAATTAAAAGAAAAAAATCCATGTATATGTGAACCTGTGCAGCTCAAATGCATGTTGTTCAAGAGTCAACTGTAATCATTTCCCAAGGAAAGAATACATGTGGATCACCGTATGTTTGCAGTTAATATGTGCTGAGTAAATTAACATAGAAAGGGGGGAAGTTTCCTCAAGGGTTTCTAATGCAAACTAAAGTATAAGAACCACTGTTTTCTCTAGAAAAATAAACTGAAGTTAAAAAAAAAAAGTCAACTGTAACAAAAAAGATAACAACAAGTGTTGAGGATATGAAGAAATTGGAACCCTCATACACTGCTGGCAGGATGCTGCAACCACTTTAGAAAACAGTCTGACAGTTCCTCAAAAAATTAAACATACAGTCACTATATGACCCACAACTCCCCTCCTAAGTATAGACCCAAGTAAAATGAAAAAATATGTTCACACAGAAACTTGTAAACAAATGTTCACAGCAGCATTATTCACAGTAGCCAAAAGGTGGAAACAAATGTCCATCAAAGTATGAACGGATAAATAAAATGTAATCTAGCCATATAATTAAATATTATTTGGCAATAAAAAGAAGCAAAGTACTGATAGACACTACAACATAGACAGACCTTGACAACATTATGCTAAATGAAAAAAGCCAGTCACAAAAGGCCACATACAGTATGATTTCATTTGCGGTTGATCAACACAGGTCTGAGATGTACAGGTCCACTTAAACAAGCCTTTCTTTTCATAGTAAATACTACAGTACTACATGATCCATGGTTGGTTGAATCTGCAGATATGGAGGAACGCATATATGGAGAGGTGATTAGCAGTTATAGACAGATACTTGACTGCACAGAGAGTCACACCTAACCCCTGCATTATTCAAAGGTCAACTGTATATGAAATGGCCAGAATAGGCAAATACATAGAGACAGAAAACAGATGAATGGCTGCCCAGAGCTGGAAGCATAGGCGGCTTGGGGATGTCAGCAAAGGGTGTGGGATTTCTTTTTAGAGTAATCAAAATGGTCCAAAATTGACTGTGGTGATGATTATAGAAATCTGAATGTGCTGAGTCATTGCATTACATACTTTCAATGGCTACATTTTATGGTATGTGAATTATATCTCAATAAAACTGTTAATAAAAAACAAATCACAATGACGAGGTGTATAGAGGTGGTATAAGGCATAGAAGGCAGAGGTCAGGAAAGGCTTCCCAGGATGAACAGGAAGTCATCAGTAATCAGATTGGGTTTACTTTTTTTTTTTTGGGGGGTTTACTTTTGTAATTAAATTCTTCACTGGTTTTGAGATTCCAGGGGTAGGGAGGCGGCAGGACAGGAGAGATCTCAGGTGTAGGGAATGTCATTCAGACTGTCCAACTCTAAAACTCCAAGTATGGAGGGACAGGGATGCCGTGGGATGAGTTAGCAGGGTGGCAGGTGACAGAACACAGCAGCCTTCGCTCCTGGCCAAATCCTTGGACTATTTTATGGGAAAAGGAACTGATAAGCTGAGGAGCAGCAAAAGAACAGACAAGGATGGGTCTAGAGACAGGACAGCCTGTGTGTTTACATCAGCTCTGATAAACTGTTGTCAAAGTCAACTCAACCTTTTCCTGAATGTTCAGCTTGAAAACTACTGCAGAGAAACCAGTCTAGGACCGTTTCTTCCTGCAAGACACAGCTGACAAAATGGACGATGGAGAATAAAGTGGTTTGATATAAACTAATAACAATAGAGTAATAAGAATAAGCAAAATCATATATAATTAAAATGTCCTGATGTCATAATGAAAAAATAATAATAATAGCCCCTTATGAGCATAGGCTAGAGCCAGAAACAAAATAATGACCCAACCCAAAAAGATAAACAATCCACTTACCACAGGAATATGGGCATTTGGCTCAAATTCTGTGGAATCAGCATCTGAAGATAAAGAAATGAGTTCAGTAACTCACCATTATGTAGCTGAAAAAGTCTTTAAGTAATAAGAGTGCTTTTCACTAAGAGGTATTTAGAAACTCTCAGACTTACCTTTCAAGTTAAGGCAGTTTCTCGCAAACTCTATCACCGCCAGCTGCATCCCAAGGCAAACTCCTATTTTAAAAAGCACATATACAAAACAAATGAAACTATTTTGTACTGTGTCATATTTTCTGTTCATTTGTTTGCTATCTTCTCCATCTAGAATGCAGGCTGCAAGAGAGTAAGTTTGCTGCTGAAGCTTCTGCCCTCAGAACAGGCGTGGCAGGGGCAGGGAAGGGGTTTGGACGACCCAAACTGAAGTAGGAATAAATAAATGCGAAGTTGGAAAAGGGCAGAAGGCAAGGTCCAAAAGGCCAATCTGCCTACCTCCAAATGTGTCTCTAGATTGAGGCGCACGTGTGGCCTGCAGGGCTGCCCCAGAGCACCCAACTCCTTCAGAGAATGTCTAACAACACCTCAATTCACGAGGGAGTCTCTGTGGGCTGAGTCTTCACACTCTCTCTTCTCTAGATAGTTCCATGGCCTTAAATGTGGGCTCTGTTTGCAGGCAGCCCCTGCCTGGCAGCCGGCTGGGCTCCAAGGAGCGCCCACAGGCAGGCAGGGGAGTGGGAGGTCTGTGCCCAGCTGCTGAGCCCAGAAGAGGCCGAACTTTCACTGCAAGGAAGCAGCAGCAGCTGGGCGAGCTGGTACCTCCACTGCAGGCTGGAGCATGATGGAGAAGCCAAATGGAACTGAGCAGAAAGCTCAATGAGAAAAGAAAGGGACCTGCAGAGGCCCGGGCCTGTTGCCACAGGGATGCACCCCTTGCCCATCCCCACATTCACTGTGGCCCACCAATATTCTCCAATAAACAAATGTCAAGGAGCATTCCAGATGCTTTTACAGATATATCCAAGATACACAGGGACTCAAAGGAGAGAGCAATCAATATACCAAGCACGCCAGAACAAAAGTCAATAAGGGTGAAACAGCTGAGTGCTTTGGAGGGACTTCAGAAAGTCCCACAAAGCTAGGACATACAGACAGTGTGTTAAAGAGAAAGCTAAAGAGCTGCAAACTATTCTGTACAGTGAAAATTATCTGAAGAATGCTAATCATGTTCAGACAGAAACTAAACAAGATTACTTCAAAAGAAAACAGTGGCCCAGGTGAGCTTAGATGGATAAAACAAAGCAAGGTACCAAGGTAAACTACTCCTAGCTTCTCTTTTGAAAATGGATCCCTAGTGGAGAGTGTCTAGGAAGTTAATCAAAGAACAGGCAAGTGGGGGAAATGAACCTGTTGATATTAAGTAAACGGTACCAAAGCCGGTCCACTCAGTTCATAAACCCAGCAGCCCAGGCAAGCACAGCATGAAACATAGCCTCTCCCCACTCCCTCTTCCTTCTGGACCCCCAGTCGCAGAGCTGCTTGTTATCCCATCAATGTTCTATTACATCCAGTTTCATTGCTAAGGAAGCCATGCTTTGCAATTTCAACAAAAGCATTGAAAACACCCAGCTCTGATTCTTAACAGAGCTGTCTCTGTAATGTTAGATGATTTTTCTGTATTATCTTTTCTAGAAGGAATATATACATTTCAATTTAAGCTTTTTTTCTGATTAGAAATAACACTGTGGCATCCTATTGAGATGTTCTCTGCTTGAAGTGGCAAAACATATAATCAGGTGGGAATCGGAAAAGGTAAGGGCAGGTTTGAACACAGGTTCTTCCCAGCCTCTTGCTATACAACCAGACCAGTGGTAAGTTCTTGTAGGTTGACAAATTTTTTTGGTAAAGGGCCAGAGAGTAAAAATTTTAGGCTTTGCATGCTGTAGGGTCTCAATCTCTACCACTGCATTGGAAAAACAGCCACAGACAATATGTAAACAAATCTGTGTGGCTGTATTCCAATAAAACTTTATTTACAAAAACGCTGTGAGCCAGGTAGGGCTTGTAGAATATAGTTTCCAGACCCTGTAGCAAACTATTTGGCATCTAAATGTTGAAATTCAAAATCACACTTTTCACATTAACAAACCCTATTACATGTTATCCGAACTAGGTATCAAAAATCTAAAAAAACTCATACTCAGGATTCATAAACATCAGTTTTACCCAGAAAAGGAATCTTCCTTGACCGTGCCCAAGAAATTGCCTGGAGTTTTCCCAACGTTCCTCTGATTCCAAAGCCTCCTGGCACAAGAACACCACTGCAATCAACACAAGAGGAGGGGAAATTTGACATTATTTTTATTTGTGAAATTCTTGTTTTCAGATCATGCTTATTGAAACCAAATTCAACATCTGGCACAACTGCTAGAGAATACGCTTGGAGTCTACTTTCATAATTGATTACATAATTTCACATCCTGAACTTTCTTCTTGAAATCCTCCCAATGTTATAAAGCAGTTGCGACAATTTCTTACAATTGACCTTGATATATATTTCCAGATAGGTCTCTGCAGCACATGACCATATAACTAAGAGACTCAATTCAGTTAAAAATGCCACTGAAAGAATTATCTGAAGAAAAATAGGTTAAGGTTCTTTTAATAGTACTGTTATAAAAATGTTTTAAGACCTCTTACATAATCAGATAGAGTTAAACTGGTGAAATAGATCTTTTGATTGCTAATCAAGTTGTGGCACAGGAAAATTTCCTGGCGAGGAGCCACTTTAGAGACTTTCTGGATAAACACTCTCATTTGAAAACATAACAATTTAAGAGAAAACTGGAGGGTAATGTTACCCTCACAATACAATGCCACCCCCAAGAGTTACATTGATTACTTACAAAATAAAACCTTGAATCAAAAGATGTGGAAAAGAAAACAAAACCAAGAGAGGAGGGAAGATTGTCATTCTTGCACTGTAACTTTGTACATGGAAAGTCTGTCTCTGCATCTTTCTGTAGCATCAACTCACTTTCCCATCAATATGGTAAAAACTTCCCTCCATTTCCTTCACTGAGCCAGAGTGATTCTTAAAATCACTCTCTGTTCCTTCAGACCTTTCAGTGTCTTCAAGTCTCTAAAGTGGCTCCTAGCCAGGAAATTTTGCTGTGCTACAACTTAATTAGTAATCAAAATCTAAGGTCTATTTCACCAATTTACTTTGAAACATGCCATGTTAGTGTTAGTGGCACGTGCAGTGAAGGTGGTCTTATTCTGGGGAGGAGAAAGTGAGTTGATGCTATGGAAAAATATAGAGACAGACCTTACATATACAAAGTTACAATGCAAGAATGACAATCTTCCCTCCTCTTGGTTTTGTTTTCTTTTCCACATCTTTTGATTCAAGGTTTTATTTTTAAGTAATCAATATAACTCTTGGGGGTAGCATTGTTTTGTGCCATGAAGGGTAACATGACCTTCCAGTTTTCTCTTGAGCTCTCATGTTTGCAAATGAGAGTGTTTATCCAGAATAAAACCATCCCCATTGCATGCGCTACTAATACTAACATGGCAAGTTTCAAAGTAAATGCAATGTGAATGCAGCACAAGCACCCAGAATCACAAGTACTCCAAACTATCTTTCAAATGCACAAAAGTCAGTAATTGGGGTAAGTTGAATCATTATGGAAAAATCACAGTGGCATTCTCCTAACTGGCATGGAAAGTACTTGGTACTTACTCAGCTTTGCAGAGCTTCTGCCAAGCTTCATGGAATTTCACAGGGTCCTCAGTTTCAGTAGTCTGCTCCAGATCAATGGAATCTATGTACTAAAAACATCCAACAAATTTAAAGATTTCAGAAAAATAAAAACTGGAAAATACTAGAACCATCTAACACACAATTATTCAATAACTACTTATGCAAACACTGTACTGGTCACTTAGCATAGAAGTCTTGTGGCTCTTACAGTCTTTTAGGAAGATTTCAAAACCAGATATTTAAATAGGCACCCACAGCACAGGGAGATAAGAGTTACTATGGGCAAAGAAGAGAACGCTGCGGAAGAAAGCAGGACTCACACCGGAGCTAGAGGTGAGCTGGAGAGAAGAAGGGAAGGAACACCTTCATGGAAGCTTTTGGGGGAGGGGATGTCCAAGAAGCTAAGTCCTGGAGCAGATGCAAGCTGAGAGTGTGTGTGTGTGTGTGTGTGTGTGTGTGTGTGTGTGTGTGTGTGTGTGTGTGTGTGTGTGTAGTTGGGAGGCAGGTGGGAAGGGATGCAGGGTCGGTGGGGGTAGAGGGGTAGAGAGGGGTGGTGGTGAAAGAACAGCTTGTGTGAAACTCCAGACAAAAGACAGGACGTGGTGACCACTCTGGTGACACCAAAAGAAGTTCCATGCGGCGACAGAACACTTGAAGTGACTGAAAGGTCTGAAGGAAAAGAGAGTGATTTTATAAAAATTCAGTGAGGGAAATGGAGGGAAGACTGAAAACCAGTTGGGAAACTGCCGCAAAAGTCAGGCAGGATAAACATAGCACAAGCCCATGATTCAAACAAGACTTTAAGTAGAGGCCACCGTCAATGAATTCTATTACAAGAAAAACAGTTATGACAATTCCTGTGTACATAACAGTCCCTATATATCTGTTATTTTAGTATTTATGTTATACAAATTACTATCTGAATATATCTTAAGATACAAAATTTTACTTTATAAAATTTGTATTATAACAGATTTTCTATTATTGCTTTCTTTTTTCTATGAGGGCCTGGGGAAGCTGAATGAATAGGAAGAATAGGAAGGGAACAATTCCTTTGAAAGTCAAAAACAATAAGTGTTTAGAGAAAGAAGCTACAAAGAGATGAGAGAAAATCAGATAGGTCCTAAGCTGGAAATTACTCAATTTCTTGAACATGTAAGTGTATCTTTTGGTTCATTATATAAAGGTTTTACCATTTAAATCAAGATAATAAAGCCTTCCTAAATTGTGATATACCCAGAGAGAATATCATTAAATATACACATTTATATATAGAGAGAAAAGTCTGGAAAGATATGCCTCAAACTGGGAACGATGGGTACAGCAAGAGAAGGATTTCAGGGAAGAAGAATCTTCTACTTTCTGGATTTTGCATTATGCTTTGCTTAAATTTTATATGCTGAGCATAGACTACTTCTATATCTAACAAAGAGTATACTCAAGCTATATATATATAACTTCGCCTCTGCTATCCCATATGTGCATGTGTGTGTGTATGTGCTCTGTTGTGTCCAACTCTTTGCAACCCCATGGACTGTAGCCCGCCAGGCTCCTCTGTCCATGGGGATTCTCCAGGTAAGAATATTGGAGTGAGTGGCCATGCCCTCCTCCAGATCTTCCCAACCCAGGGATTGAACCTGCATCTCCTGCAGCTCCTGCATTACAGGCAGATTCTTTACTGCTGAGCCACTGGGGAAGCCCCATTTTCTTATTAAGTAAACACAAAATACTTAAATGAGCATGGAGTAGATACGTCCCTGAATGTGCAAAGCCTAATTTCAGAAACTGTGCCTTAAACCTGCATGCAGAAAAAAAGTTAACATGGCAGGCCTGACCGCCATCCTTGGAAAGGCCTGCTTATAAGGTTGGCCCTTGTCTGGCATCTGGAATCTTGGATTTGGGGAGGGTGCCCGCCATAACCAGGCTTCCCTGCTGGGTTAGCAGTAAAGAATTCGCCTGCAATGCAGGAGACGCGGGAGATATAGGTTTGATCCCTGGGATGGTAAGATCCCCTAGAGGAGGAAATGGCAACCCACTCCAATATTTTTGCCTGGAATATCCCATGGACAGAGGGGCCTGGCAGGCTACAGTCCATGAGTTCGCAAAGTTAGAAATGATAAGAGCATGCGCACACGCCCACTATTAACAAGAACTGATAAGAGTGGCTCACTGTGCCTGCAGTGTTGGAAGAAACAATATGATTTATGTAGAGCACCCGCTTTCCTCCTGGGAGTCTGGAATTTTGACACTCTGGAGGCAGAGGGCACCTATGTGACCAACCCTCAGTAAAAACCTTGGGTGCCAAGTCTCTAATGAGCTTCCCTGACAGTCAGCACTTCACCAGTGTTGCTACAGCTTGTTCCTGGGGGATTCAAGCATGTCCTCTGTGATTTCACTGGAGGAGGACCCTTGGAAGCTTAAAGGTGGTTTCCCCGAGACTTCATCCCACTAGCCTTCTCCTCTGCTGATTTGGCTCTGTATCCTATCACTAAAATAAGATACTCGTGAGTACAGCTGTATGCTCAGTCCTCTGAGTCTTGGTGAATCACTGAACTTGGGGGTCCTTCAACACAACCTGCCTCTGTACAACACAAGATTTCACAATGAATGGCTAAAACATGCAGAAGATCAGGCAGGGGCTCACCATCAGATTCAACTTGTGGTTGATGGCCAAGGCTGAGTGTTCCAGGGCTTTGAACACGGAGGCATAGCAGTCCCTGAGCTTGGTGTATTTGCCAACCAGGGCAATGGAACATGTTTTCTGTAACCTTTCATACCTGGGAAGGAAAACAAGCTTAAAGGTTATATGCATGTAACAGCACATCACAAGCATAATGACAGCCACTGTTCTTATCCCAAGGCACTTTTTAAAACCTGAGGAACAGACATGCCTTGAATTTGATGTACTTGACTTAAATTTCGCACCCTACCCCCAAAGAATAAAAATCTGTACTCCAAGATATTTGAAAATCATGAGAAAGCCCAATGTTGGCTTATATGAGCAAGCACAGACATAAATCCAAGGAGAAAAAGAAAAAGTTAAAAGCATTACAAATAAAAAATAAAAAAGTCTCCCCATCTCATCAACATGAGCTGTCCTTAAATTCACTTATAAGGTGACACTGTATAAGAAAATGCATTCTCAGTGTCAATAGGAGACACTATAATATTAACTTTGTAAGGTGACATCATATGAGAAAATGCATTCAAAATGTCTACATTAAAAATTGTTACATTCCCAGCTGACCCACAAAAGCCAAGTTATTTATGACATTCCTGAAGAATGGTGCTGAGAGAACTATTTAAAATACTATAAGCCACTTACATCATTTTTATGAGAAAATTTCATTCTACATAAGATGCTCAATCACAATTTGCCATTAGAGACACAGTCTTTACTGTTGCTTCTGTCAGGAGATCTGTTCAAAGTACATGAAAAACGTGTGGTCTGGTACTAAGTATGTGGAAATGTCACTCAGGGCTTGAAGGTCTTTTAAGGCTCTGAAGCAAACTCTTCCCCCAAACACCTTAGAAAAATGTTACTGGGATGAGGAATATTCCTCTTTTATATCTATATCTGCAAAGAGTGAAAGAGAAGCATGATGGAAATGGTAGAAGGAGAAAAACACACGAAGAGCTAAGAAGTCAAAACTGACAGCAGAGGTGACTTTCTAGGAAGGTGACTGAAAAACGTCAGAGAACGCTGCTAAACCTTTAACTTGCCACTTAATTTTATGTCGCTCTGGAGACTGCCTGCCTGCGCTTCACCTCAGCTGTACAAAGGACGTAGGTAACAAAGCAAGTTGGTACCAAGGCAACATTCCAAGATGACGTGATGGGGTGGGAGCGCATCCTGTCCCAGAGTTTGGCCCAGGTGAGCACAGCAGTCTGGCTGAGGCTTCACCCCGCTCTCACACCTCCACTGCCAGAGGGACACAGGGCTGCAGTCAGCATGGCCAGTCCCTCCTTCCACACATCCCTCTCTCCACTCACTCGTGGCTTGTCTTCCCAGGGAACGAGGAGTCACACAGCAGCCGGGTGGGAGAGGGGAGGCCACTGGTCAGCCCAGCTGCCGTCCGGGGAGATATGCTAAGCCTACACCCCTGTGCCCTCTTTTGCTCCTCAACCTGCACCAGTCTACTGCCTCCCTCCCCCTGTGCTCTCCATTCAGCCATCAGCTGGGTATGAGGCCTCTGAGCAGCACTGGACCTCCATGATCAAGGCTGCCCCTTTGACTTCTGTTTGCCTTCTTGTATCCATCTCTCCAGAGGCTGGACTGAGGGGAAGGGGTCTGAAGAATGGACACTTCACACCTCTATGACCAACATCACAGCCAACATGATGCAGAGAGACTATTGCTCAACATTCCCTTTGCTTGAATCCTGAGCTCAATGGTGGCTCAAAAAAACATATGTCCCCCAGAACCTACGAATGCGTCCATATCTGGGTGGGGGGGAACACTTTACAGATGCAGTTAAGTTAAGGATCTCCAGATGAGATCATTCTGGATTAGAATGGGCCCTGACTGCAAAGACAAGCATCCTTATAAAAGAGAAAGGAAGAAGACACAAAGGAGAAGGACATGTGGCAAGAGAGACAGAGAATGGAGTGACATGGCCATAAGCCAAGAACACCAAGGAAGCTAGCGCACAGAGGCCAGGAGAAACACATGGGGCAGATTCTACCTCAGAGCTCCAAAAGGAACCAACCCTGCTCACACCTTGATTTCCTACTTCAAGACTCCACAACTGTGAGAGAACAAATTTCTGTTGGTTTAAGCCACCCATTCTGTGGTAACTTGCTACAGCAGCCACAGGAAACTAGTACAAAAACCAAACTCTGGCTTTAAAAAGCACAGAGGCATAGACTACAGTTTAGAACTAGTTTCAATACAAAGAGTTAAAATATTAAAGTTTCTCATGCTTAAAAAGGATCAGCCCCAAGTACCCAGAAAATTCCCACAATGTGACTGATTCCTTAAGCATTCTAGAGGACAGGGGCTTAACTGTATCACCAGTCACTGGAGCACCTAAGTTCAGAAAATGCACTTCATTCCTGGTTCTACTTACCCCACAAATTCTAAAACGCTTTTTAAATTTTAAAATGAAAGGTCAAAAGAACTTTCAATCTACTAGTTATCTATCAAAGGTCAGTGATTTTGTCACCATCAAATCACTTGTTTTATATTTTTATGAATTTGCTCATTTAAAAACATTTCATGGGTTTTGATAAATCAAAATTATTATCTGTTTGGAAGCTCAAATTGTCCCATTTCTGACCAGTCAATGCTCTCGGTCACTCAGTCATGGCTGATTCTTTTCAACACTATAGACTGTAGTCCACCAGGCTCCTCCGTCCAGGGGATTTTCTCAGCAAGAATACTGGAGTGGGTTGCCATTTCCTCTCCTCCAGGGGATCTTTCTGACCCAGGGATCAAAGCCTAGTCTCCTGCATCTCCTGCACTGCAGGCAGATTCTTTACCACTGAGCCACCAGGGAAAGTGAAAGTGAAAGTCACTCAGTCGTGTCCGACTCTTTGCGACCCCATGGACTATACAGTCCATGGAATTCTCCAGGCCAGAATACTGGAGTGGGTAGCCTTTCCCTTCTCCAGGATATCTTCCCAACCCAGGGATCGAACGCAGGTCTCCCGCACTGCAGGTGGATTCTTTACCAGCTGAGCCACAAAGGAAGCCCAAGAATACTGGAGTAGTCCATCTCTTCTCCAGCGGATCTTCCCAACCCAGGAATCGAACCAGGGTCTCCTGCATTGCAGGTGGATTGTTTACCAACTGAGCTATCAGGGAAGCCCCCCAAAAATAATTTGATTATTGTAACAGACATCAGTAGCCAACAGTGCCTGATGTGAAGTTAAGGCCCAATGTATTTTCTCTCAAAATTGCCACAGCGTGGTACTAGCATCCCCCAGTTATATATAGATGGGAGAACAAGCCCAGAGAGATGAAGTAATCTGCCTAAACTCACACATCTAGTGAAAGGAGAAGCTAGTGTCTGAATCTATGGTGCCTGACACCACAGCTTACATTTTTTTTCATTGAGATATAAGTGATATATAACATTAATTAGTTCCAGTCACACATGATAATTCAATATATTTATATATTACAAAATGGTAACCACAAGAATTCTAGTTAACATCCATCACCACACAAAGTTATAAATGTTTTTCTTATGATGAGAACTTTTAAGATCTACTCCTCAGCAACACCGAGCCTACATTTGTAACTACTGCACCAACTGCCTCTACCTCAGCTACATGATAAGTGAAACAGCCAGGAGTTTATGGAGTCATGCCTCATCAACATTTAGTATAAGAAAATAGGCGATGGGGATTTCCTCTGTATACAACATCAAATTAGACAAACCTTGCTGAAATTAATATGATTGTCTTAAAGCGAAAACCTATCAGGGGTTTTTAATACCGACGCTGATAATTCATGACTGCAGGACAGAACAACAATGCCATAGCCAAAACTCTTAAAAATAAGCAAAACAAAACAAAGCCTATAGCATTTTAAACTGTTTAAAATATTCAGAGACTAAATAATAAATCAAAATGCTTCCAAAAATTTTTTTTAAATTCTGGAATCCAAGTTCTTTCAATTCAGTTTTCTTTAAGTAGAGCAAAATCAAAGGCCCTGTAAATCTTCAGAGTACAGCAAAACACCCTGACAATATGCTAGAGCTTTAGATATTTCCCAAACCAAACATGCCCATGTGGAAAGCAGACTGCTACATAGTTACCTTCTAAGGTAGACCTCAGTCCTACCCCCAAAGCCAAGAATTAAGAAAGATTACATTAGTAATTCCTTTCACAGTACCTGTCAGCCATATTTCTCCACTTGGAAAGCAAACTACTTGCAGAATCCCCAATGGGCAGATCCAATCTCTCTTTAAAATATTTAACGATGCCTTGTTCCTCCAAAAGCACAGGCACTCGGTAGGTGGAAGAAACATCATGGATACATATGACCTGATTAATGATGATAAAACACCATATTTAATGGAATGACTCAAATATGCCACAAAAACATACACAAGAATGAGCCAAAACTCAAGAGAGATGGCAGTTTATTTATACTGACAGAAGAAAACCAAGAACTCAGCAACCTAAACAGGAGTCAGAATTAACACAAGGTTAGTTTCATCTAATTACAAAACACTGAACCATATATAAACACAACCATATATAAAGAAGTCATTATTCTACACCTGGAACCGTGGATGCTATGGTAGAAAATATCTATCTCCTGTGCCAGGAACTGGGAACAATGAATACATACACACACACACACGCATATATATATTTTAAACGTTTGAAATTTCTTGAGTTACAGGAATAACTTTGTTAGGTTAACGAGGCTGGCACTGAGATGACTTTAGGATTGGAGTTGGGTAAAGCCAGCAAGTCATTAGAAGGCTGGAACTTTCAGCCACCTGACCGCCAGGGTAGGGATGGGGGTTAGAGACTGAGTTCAATCAGGTGACCAATGATTTACTCAATCATGCCAATGTAATGAAACCCCAATAAAAATGGTGAACACCAGGCCTCAGGGGAGCATCCTCGTTTGTGAATATACAAATGTAATGGGAAGGTGGTGCCCCCTAACTCCACAGGAACAAAAGCTCTTGTGCCTGGGACTCTCCTAGACCTTGCCCTATGTGTCTCTTCATCTGGCTATTCACTTACACCTTTTATAATAAAATAGTAATCATAAGCACAGCACTTTTCTGAGTTGTGAGTCATTCTAGAGAATTATCAAACCTGAGGTGGTCACGAGAAGCTTCAACTTTGTAGTCAGCCAGGCAGAAGTGGGATGGCTTGGAACAATGGAAACCTATGGCTGGTGTCTGAAGTGCAGGGCAGTCTTATAAAGGCCTGCAGAGTCTGATGCTCACTCCAGGTAATGAGCATCTGAGTTGAAGTGCAGGAACCCCAAGGGTGTCAGAGATTTGGTGTTGGAACATGTATGCTTTATATGTCAGTATCCAAAACACATGGCCCAAGGCACCATCTCCTAAGTCTAGGTTCAGACAGTAGACTTAGAATACATACACCTTGTCCTCTAAGTATGGGTATGTGGTTTGTTCGTTCACTCATTTTTTGTTGTAGCTGCTACTATAGTTGCTTTTTTTGTCTGCCCTTCATTTGGTAAATTTATAAGCTCACATTGAACACAGTCAAATTAATTACACCTATGAGGGGAGAAAGGCTCTTTTAAATGCCAGGTGGTACGGTTGTTTTTCACACCCTAATGAGCTTTCACCATCCTCTCAAGTACAGATAAAGGGCTACTGGCAGGCATTTAAGGATCTGCCACATCCTAAACAAATGCCAAGAAATGTTCTGCAAACTCTATGTGTTCAGTCTTTCCAAATCCATAGCTATCCAACCAAGGATTCTTAAGCTGTTTGGACATCGACAACTTTATCTTTAAGACAACTGTGTCTCATCTGTGCATTCCTTGATGCAATTCAAAGTGCCAAGATGTCACTGATATGATGCTCCATCCCAATTATTAATTAAAATTAAATCTCTGGACAGCCACAACTCCCAGAAGTAGAAGGCATGGGATGTGGAGCTATTTACTCATCTATCCTCCAGGCCCGAGACATTTTTTCAAATATCATGGTAACAGAGCACAACAGAGAGATGCCTGTGACCGTCCATTCCCTCCTTGGCAATCCAGGTGAGAAAAGCTCTAAACGCAAGTTCACGAGGAGCTAAGAAATGGGAGAATTAACTCATGTTTAAAAAGGCAATGTGCTGACAGATGTAGACAGCAAACTTATGGTTACTAGAAGGTAAGGCAAGGGTGGGGGCAGGGGAGAGAGATAAATTGGAAAACTGGGATTGACATATACACACAACCATATATAAAACAGATAATAACAAGAACCTACTGTATAGTACAGGGAACTCTACTCAATACTTTGTAATGACCTATATAGGAAAAAAATCTAAAAACTAGTGGATATATGTATAATAATCAGTTATATATATAACTGATTCACTTTGCTGTACACCAGAAGCTAACACAACATTGTACATCAATTGTACTTCAATAAAAAAAATTTTAAAGCAATGTGCTAAAAAAATGACTAATAAGCTAGCCTGTGGACTGACAAGATAGAACATTCTTCAGAATCTATAAAGAAAATAAACTCGGGAATTCCCTGGTGGTCCCATGGTTAGGACTCGGTGCTTTCACTGCAGTGGCTAAGGTTCAATCCCTTAGTTTAGGGAACTAAGATCCTGCAAGCCATGCAGCACAGCCAAAAAAAAAAAAAAGAAAGAAAAGAAATTCCACATGGTTGAAAGTCTGGACTGTATCATCTGTTCTCAGAGGTCTTAGCAACCCAACTCTAAAAGCTATATCCTCCTTCTATTTCAGAAACCAGTTAAATGTGTGTGATATCCATACCAAGTACTATTTACAAAAAACAATTAAACAAAACCAAAATGGCTTGATGACATACAGATACAGAGGAGTGCTTTAAATCTGCCATCACATTTTTCAAAGGCGTTCAGACTTGTGCACTGACCCTGAAGCATCAACCAGTGAATACATCAGCCTGACTACTGAGACTCAAGAAATCTGAGTAGGTAGTTTTTAGGCTTCAGAAAACCTCAAGATAATCTGAAGGAAACAAAAGATTTTTGCCAAACCTCACCCTTTTCCTGAGCATCCATCAAATCACCTTTTAAACTCCAATCCCTTGTGCCTGAACCTTATTACAAACAAGAGACAGAGATAAGTGGATAAAAGAAAAAAGAAAAGCCAGTTCTCAGATACACAGGTGGAAAGTCCTACAGAACAGAGGACCCGAACCCACATCACAGCAGTTTTTGTAGCAATGAATTGAACTGAGGCCATTGATGTAATCAGAAGTGATAGTGTGAATGTCACTGTAATGTGTGGTTTGAGGTGAGCTAAGCTGTAACAAGTACAAAGGAGAAATTGAAGTAAAAGCCGTAAGTGTCCTGAAAAGACAAGATAAAGAGACGATAAGCAGGCTTCAAATGGTTCTCTCTCCAGAGGTTGACTGCAAGTTTAAAAAAAAAAATCTGCCTGGTTTTGTACCTATAATTAAAATTTAAGGAGTGAAATACACAATCTATTTAAGGAATCAGTAGTCTCGAGACTGTTCACTTAAAGGCAAGGGAGCCATAGTTGCATATGAGTCCCCCAAAGCTTTTATAAATGTTGTGAAAAGTAATACAGTAATTTAAGAGGTGTAAAATGCTGGCATCAGCAGAAGTGCCTGCAAGGCAATCAAATCTAAAGAGCAGCACTAACCTGTTCAGGGTTCACGTGACAAAACATAGAAATCTTTTCCTTCACAGCCATTTCAATGGGCGTTGAACTCCGGCAGACAATCTGTCAAAGTCAATCATGCACAGGTTAGCAGGCAGGAATTATTGAGCTGTTCACACTGCCACTGGTTTTCAGGAGGAAGCTATGTTAATTTTGCTCCAAGAGACTTGACCGAGTCTTGACTTGACTTTATGGAGACTTGACTTCTCCATCCTTGGCATCCCACTGGGTTACTAGAAATTGGTCTGAGCACTAATAGGAGCAAGTGTAACCAAACTCACCACAAATCCACTGGTAAGAAATGTCACAGCATATGTGGTGAACAGACATGAGGCTCACAAACGTTACTTCCTAAAACTACAAGAAGAAAGCCAGACCAAGGGTTGGCAAACTCTTCTCTAAAGGGCCAAATGGTAAAAGCTTTAGCTTTTGCAGTCATGCAGTCACTGCCCTGAGTCCTCAATGGTTCTGCCATGGTGCACAGGCAGCTATGAACAAATGTGGACAATGAGTGGCAGAGAGTCACAGAACAACTTCCTTTACAGGCAGCAGGCTTACAGGCCCTTACTTGCCCACCCCTGATCTAGACTACTGGCCATTTACTGCTATAAACAAAAGAAGGGCTAACCCAACCTAGCAGGTTCAGAGGAAAATCTCCCAGGTCCCAACTCTCTCCAAAGGACCCAGGGACCACACAGATGACCACACAATGCACTTGCCCAGATGTCAGTGTGGCCAATCAAATGAGGGCCTGGAGAACAGATGGCCAATTTAGAAATGTGTGAAGCAACAGTTGATGATGAGGGAATAAACCTTCCCCAGGTCCCAGATACAAAAATTTCAGTCACTGAAACCATTTGAGAGCTAGGACTCAGATGATGCTACAGGTTAGGAGATGGAGGTCCTAGTCCACAAAACTTACCCACTCCCCTTAACTCACCAGATCGGGAGACAGGCCTAATCCCCTCAGCGCACGGACACTGTTTTGTGTGGGTTTGGTTTTTTGTTCTCCGGTAGCACTGGGCTGAAAAGAAACGGGTCACTGTCAGTATGCTGGACATCGGGCTCTTCTGGATAATGAATGGCTTCCTGATTTAAAAGGTGGAATAAACAGAGCATCACAGGAAAACCTACAGGAGCTGCTGTCTACATACTTATCTGGAAAGCTCACCTGCGGGACAAGGCTAACATGGATATTACAGAAATTCTCTCTTTTTGCTTTAAACTGGAATTGTCTGAACGCTTCCACAAACGGCATTCCTTCAATGTCTCCAATGGTGCCACCCAGCTGGGAATGGGAAAAAAAAGACACAAGAGAGAACAATTCTTAATACACTAAGCATAAGAACTAAAGTCCCCTGAAAATGGGGGATCATTAAAAGGCTATCAACCCTTCATCTCACCAAGACTGAAACAAACTTTTTTAAAGAAAAGGAGCACTTTAAGAAAAGAGAAGGGAATTTCTAAGCAGATAAAAAGACAGAATATACACCACCAGGAGTGAGATCAGTTAGCTTCTACCAGTGGTCCCATTGGAAGGGAGATTTCAAATCTAGTGACAATATGAGAAAGCAGAGAGCCATCTGGCTCTGCCCGGTGCGAAATAGCATTCTCTCTCCATCTCGGCATGAACCCACACACACACCCACACACAGCCTTGTGTGTAGCTGAGCAGCCTCCTTGTAATGGTAGTACTACCAGAATTAAATCACTACTATTAAAACATGCTGGCTCTCTGAAACAAGTAGTACCAAAAGCCCTGAGAATATTCCTGACAGTGTAATCCTTTGATAAATGTTAACTTAATTTACATTGTACTGCCAGTAAAGTTACTTAAGCATTTTAGACAAAGATAAAATTCACTTTAACCCATTCATCCTCACCATATTTAAATGCTTAAAGATTATCACATGGATTTTTAAATTAATTCTTTAGCATTTGAGTATCTATTACAGGCTCAACACTATAAAGAAGCCTCCAGGAAGAATTTAAGACAAGCTGCTTGCTCCTGAGAAGCTCAGAAGTGAGTGAGAAAAATAAGGCAGAGCTAAAGAACAATAAGCAAGAAAAGAACTTAAGCGCTAGGTGGAATGATCTGGATGTGGAGGAAGAAGAGATCTTGGTGGACCCAAGCCCAGAACTCACCACCTTCCCTGGTTTCGGGGACTTGACTGGGTCCAAAATCTACTTGTAGCCCTGACCTCTCTTTCCACTGGGCTTTGAAGCCAACTTGCCCTTGATGTCTCAGATGGGTCAGTAAGTATTCAAACTTACCATGTCCCACACTGAACTCCTAATCCCCACAGCCCTGGGCCTGCTTGTCTCGGTGTTTCCTCCCTCATCTCAGCAACAGCATCTCTTCCCAGTAACTGGTTCAAGCTAGAGGTCTGGAAATCATCCTCGATCCACCTGCTTTTCCTTATCCAACCCCATCCAGTGAGCTGTACCTCCAAAACATTCTTGCAAACCTCTCCACTGTTACCACCCTAGACACCCAAGCCAACATGACCTTTTGCAGGGATTACTGCAATCATCTAAGCCCTGGGTGGCTGAGACGGCCTGCTGCCTGTTTTTACACGAAGCTGTACCAGCACACAGCCCCGCCCACTCACACACCACCTAAGGCTGCTCGGGCACTACAATGGCAAAGCGTAGTAGTTGTGACAGAGACTCTCTCACCTGCAAAACTAAACATATTTACTATCTGCTGTTGCTGCTGCTAAGTCACGTCAGTCGTGTCTGACTCTGCGCGACCCCATAGACGTCAGCCCACCAGGCTCCCGTCCCTGAGATTCTCCAGGCAAGAACACTGGAGTGGGTTGCCATTTCCTTCCCCAGTGCATGAAAGTGAAAAGTGAAAGTGAAGTCGCTCAGTGGTGTCCGACTCTTCGTGACCCTGTGGACTGCTGCCTACCAGGCTCCTCCATCCATGGGATTTTCCAGGCAAGAGTACTGTCTAGCCCTTTACAAAGTTGGCTGCCCCCAATTTTAATGGCCTCCTAGCTTCCACCCTCTCCTGTCCTACCAACCGTTTGTCACACAGCAGCAGAGTGACCTTTTAAGATTCAGAATACATCTCTTCCACGGTTATATCTTTCAGCAGCTCACTGCTTCACTAAAAAAAAATCTAAACTCCTTTAGGCAGCTAACAAAAGGACCTGAATGATCTGGCCCTTGCACATGTCTCTAATATCATGTCCCCACTCCCATCTGCCCTTTTCCTATCCCCTTACTCTCCCACCCCCACCTCTGCACTTCAATCTCACTGGCCTTTCAAGTCCTCAGACAGGCCATGCTCTTCCTTCCTGCCCCTGAGGCCCTCCTACTCACCTTCTTCATATACACCTACTTCCCTTTTATCCTTCAGCCCAGGGAGCTGTGTGCCCCTCAGAGAGTGCGACCTTGACCACCCACCTAAGCACCCTGTCTGTGCCCTTCCTGGTAACACAGCACAAGGTGCCATTATTTTATTTGAGTTTTTATCTCCTGTCTCTCGGGCTTCCCTCGTAGCTCAGTGGGTAAAGAATCTGCCTGCAATGCAGGAGACCCAGGTTCGATTCCTCGGTTGGGAAGATACCCTGAAGAAGGAAATGGCAACCCACTCCAGTATTCTTGCCTGGAGAATCCCATGGACAGAGAAGCCTGGCAGGTTACAGTCCATGGGGTTGCAAGAGTCAGACACAGCTTAGCAACTAAACCACCACTCCTATCTCTCTACCCCACTAGGCTGTAAGGTCCTTGAGGGCAGGAACTTGCCTGCCGTATCCCCAGCACTAGCCCAGAGCCCTGCAGGCAGCGCTGAGAATTTAGATTAATAGGACAGGACAGAAGGTCTCGAAATTTAATATAAGCCCTAGGTCACAGCATTCTAGTACCTGTTACCATAAGTACAACAGGATCAAACTAAGATGTACAAGGATTTCATTGTTACAGAAGAAATTATTCTTTACTGACTTTAACTAAGATAACAAAACAAAACTAAAATTCAAGTCTTCTGGCTACGGAACAGACAGAAATATATGGTCATTCTGTAAGTGAATGACAAACTTAATTACGAAAATCCAAGAAATAAAACATGCAATCAGGAAACTGGCAGGGGGGTGAGGGGTGTAAGTGCTCCCTAACTATAATGCATCAGAAGCTAATGGGGGAAAAATTAGGGGAAAAAAAAGAGGTCTGCACTTTATTTATTTATTTTTTTGAGGTCTGCACTTTAAACCATAAAGAGACATTTTTTGGTTTTTGATGGGGGCGGTATTCTGGGAATAAGCAGGGAATCCAGAAAAGGAAGCAAAAACTTTAAACATTATCTGCTTTTGCCCCCACATGGCCTATACTGGTACTGCATTCTCTCTGCCAATTTGGAAAGTACCATTACCTCTCCTTTGGTTCACCATTATCTTCACTGTGATCAGAAACTTTCAGTATTATTACTAGAGTAGTCCTAAGTTAATTCTCTTCCCGTACAACAGGAAAAATATCACCCATAACAACATTTTAAGATCTATGCAAAGCCAAAACTGAAGCAGCAACAAGCAAATCTATGAGATGTGCCATGTCCACTTCACCTTTAAGGAAAGGAATCTTTCTCTGAAAGTTGCTGAGAGAATAAATCTTAAAAATTCTCATCACAAGAAAAAAAGTTTAACTATGTGAGATGATGGATGTTGACTAAATTTATTATGGTCATCTATTCACAATATATACATACATCAAATCATTATGTTGTACAGGTAAAACAAATACAGTGTTATACGTCAGTTATACCTCAATAAAGCTGCAGAAATTTTTAATTAAAAAGTAAAAATAGATGTATGGATACTCAAAAAATAAATAAATAAAAAAAATAAAGAGAATCAGAAACTGAAAAAAAAATTAAATAAAAAATAAAAACAATTCTAAAAAAAAAAAAGTAAAAATAAAACTAAAGGAGTCCTTACATACATGTACAACTGAATCTGCTGTACAGCAGAAATTAACACAACACTGTAAATCAACTATACTTTAATAAAATTAAATATATTTATACAAGAAGATTAAGACAACTTAAAAAAAAAAGTAAAGGAGTCCTTTTGGGGGGGAAAGAAGAAACCTTTTACTCCTTTAAGTCAGGTGTAAACTATTCCAGGCTCATGCTTGGATGACCTGCAGTGATAGGAATAAAGCCTATCAGCTCCACTGGTCTAAGAAGCAGAGGGCTCATCTGCCAAAAAAAAAAAAAAAAAGGGTTTGGAGACATTTCAACAGCTTCTACATGTTTAAAACTAAAAATCAGCTTTCGTGGTCGTTCTTAAAAATCTTACATTGTGCACAAGCACAATTGTTGAGCACAACTTAAAATGAACCCAAAAGGATACCTGATTTGTGTCCAATAAGCAAATATAAACAAGGTTGTATAGAGAAGAAGGGATGTTCCTGAGGACAATTTGGCACAGTATAAAAGCTTTGTTCAAAGAGGATGCTCAAAAAACAATAGCTAGGAAAGCTAAGAAGATGAAAAAGAAGTGTTAAGAAGACTTCTCCCATGGCCAAATAGGGCTTATATTTTTTGGTGAAGTTCAGCAGCAGCTCAATTACATTTTAAAAAATACATTTCCTCTTCTCTTTTTTGTTATTATTATTTAAAACATTTATATATATATTTTTTATAAGAGCAGAATCAAGGAATAAAAACATTCATATACATGACCATTTGGAACTTTTCCTGGGATTAAGAAAAAGCTATTCCTTCACCTATCAAAACCTAAAAGTGAGAAAAAAAATCAATAGAAAAGTTATAAAAAATGTTCAGGTTTGGTCATTACTTTTGAGTCAAGGGACCAATTCTGGGAAGATCCTTTCTCTTTCCTATTGCTTGAACAACAGCAAAAATCAGTGAAAGCACTAGACCAGCACTGTCCAACAGAAATATAACGTGAGATGAGTTACATACATAATTTTAAAGTTTTTAGTTGCCATATTTAAAAAAAGCAAAATTAAACTGGAGAAACTAATTTTAACACTACATTTTATATAGCAGAGTATATCCAAAATATTATAATTTCAACATATTGCCAATTTTAAAAAAATTATTAGGTGCTTTACACTCTTTTTTTTAATACTAAGTCTTTGAAGTCCAGTTATATTTTAAAGTCACAGCACACCTCAGTTTGAATGGTCTGCTTTCACGTGTTCAACAACCCCATGTGGTGAGTGGCTACCATACTGGACAAGGTGGTACTCTGCAACAAATAATCAGTGTAAACCAAAGGAGTGAGGGCTTGTCCAACCCTCTGCTGAGCTTGAATAAAATCAGTCTTGGACTGATCTTTAAGATATTGATATTGTTAAATGGCACCTTCCAGTTGGCATTAATTTGTGTTTTTTCAAAAATTAAAACAATGCATGCACATGGTTAAAGAAACAAATTGTACAGCAGAACTTACAATAAAAAGCAAGAGTTCCCTGCCCCACTCTTCCCTCTCCCAAGTCTAATTCCCCAAAGCAAGTACTTTAACTTCTCTGTTGGGATTTTTTCTGGTGACCTCCATATCTCTAAACCAAAGTTCATCCAGCTCGGCTCTTTCTTGACTCAGCCATTTCAGACACCCTCTTGGACTTCCCAGGTGGGTTTAGTGGTAATGAACCCGCCTGCCAATGCAGGAGACATAAAAGATGCAGGTTCGATTCCTGGGTTGGGAAGATCCCCCGCAGGAGGGCATGGTTACCTTCTCCAGTATTCTTGCCTGGAGAATCCCATGGACACAGGAGCCTGGCGGCCTACGGTCCATAGGGTCGCAAATAGTCGGACACGACTGAAGCGACTTATCACAGCTAAAGGATGTAAGTGTATTTCCTGCTGTGACAGATGAGGCTACAGCTCTCTGGTACCCCTATCCCCAGATCCCAATCTTAACTGGTAATTCTACTGGTTACTAACCTGAGATACTTTTGCTTCTTTTTTCAGCCAGCTACTAACAGTACCTATACACCCTCACAGGGTTAAATGAGAGTGTGCTCTCCCTCTCTGCCCTCCAGCACTCCTTCTCACTTCTACCTTACAACACAATTTTTTTGTGTGTCAGTGCCATGCTGATAAGTGATCCAGCTGGGCTATGAACCCAAGCAGTCTGGCTCCAGACTCTTAACCACTAAGCCAAACACTGTTTGGGGGCCATGACAGAAATTTGAACTTGGGCAGTCTGCCTCTAAGAAACAAAAAAAAATGTTCATTATTCTCCTGCCTGGCAGTTAGATCAACTGACATTTAGATAAGGAGTACATGGATATTATTCTCATTCTGCACATTGAGAGGAAGGGAAGCAGTGAACAAGTGGCAAGGGAAAATACTATGCTCTTTCTTTAAACAGCTAATACTCACTTCTCACCTCCAAATCACCTCTACAGTTGGACTTCCCTAACTCCGTCTTTACTTTCAAAGCATTTTGCAAATAGCACTGAGTAGAATGCATTCTGCAATTGTTTGGTCCCCACTTACAGACTGGTGCATGCCCACCCCAGGAGTACTCATCCAGTTTAAGCCAATCTTGCCCACTGACTTGTGACCAAAAGAGCAAAGACCATCTATATCGCTCCATGCTATAATCCCACCTCCTAGCTGGGTGTCCAGCACACATGATACCATCTATTCACATTCCTTGAATGAAGGAAGATCAGCTGCTTAAAAACCCATAAGGAAGGGACTTCCCTGGCAGTCCAACCATTAAGGGTTAAGACTTCCTGCTTCCATGGCAGAGGGCGCAGGTCTGACCCATGGTTGGGGAACTAAGATCCCATATGCCCACAGGGTGCAGACAAAAAAATAAACAAATAAAATAAAAATCTCAGTAGTTCCATTTTAAAAAAAGTTTTTTTAAAAAACTCATAAGGATACAAACTTATAAAGAAATAAAGTTCCATGCTTGCCTCAATAACGCATATTTGGGGCTCTTCCTTATGACCATCCACAGGCACCATGGCTTGATTCATAACCCACTCCTGGACAGCATCAGTAATGTGAGGGACAACTGCAGAAAGAGGTAATAATTAGCACAAAAGCATATTTCAGTGTCACGGTTATGAGAAATGAATTAGTGTCTGTTGACCTCCCAAATAACCTGAAAGCCACCTGGCAAATGAGACAAGCTCCAGTCCTAGTGTTACTATCCATGTCACTGAAATTAATATTACTGAACCAACATAGATTTAGTCATTTAAATGTTATGCCATCTCTCTTGAAATCCACCAAGCCCAGAGAAACACAGAGCAGAAGTGCCATCTTTGAAGCAACTAGAAAACACCTAAAATGCCAACTAAAAACTGTGCAAGGAGGGCTGCTAAGGGTGCTGAATGCCGAATTCCTAGGGGAAGTGGCCCAGAGTGGCCCAGCCCTGCAACCCCCGGGCAGCCCGCCCGTCAGTGGGGAGGAGTCACTGAGCGGGCGTGGAAGAGGCCTGCGGCGGCTACTGTCAGCTAAAGAGGCTAAAAGGTGGTATCTCCACACGCACAAGGCCCCGGGGTACCTAAGTGCTGAGCAAGCCCGCAGCTGCTGGTCTCAGCCAAAGAAACAAAACAAAACAAATGTTTTTGTTTCTAGTTAACTGACCTAATACGACATAAGGAGGAGAAATGGTGGCCTCTGTGAAGCTGACGCAGAGCAGCGCCTGTCACGGCACTCACCTGCCGCACCGGCCCCTGCGGCTCCCAGGCCCCGCCCCACCTGCCTCGAGGCGGGAGGAAGTCGTCTCTGATTGGTGCGTTTGGAACGACCCATTGCAGCATGCCCAGCCCAACCCCTTTCCGTGAGGACTGGGCAAGTCAGCTCTCCCTCCACGTGGGCAGCACATGGACTCAGACTCCAGGCCCAGGTTTGGGACCTTGCCCTTTCCCTAATTTTGGGGGGTGACTGGTATGAGGCAGCAACTCTCCCTCTCGCGGGTTTTCCCAATACATACACTTGGAGGAAAACTACTAGAAAGCACAGCTGCATCAATAGTTGAGATCTAAGCCACACCATCCAGTGTCAGCAGTAACATAGCTGATCTTTTGAGGTCCATCTGTCCAATTTCTTTATCTACTTCTCACCTGTTTTTCAACCTGAAGGTGATTTAAGCGGGGTGGGAAACTAGCATCTTTACCCTACCATGCAGTTCAATTCAGTTAGGTTCAGTTCAGTTGCTCAGTCATTTCCGACTCTGCGACCCCGAGGACTGCAGCAGGCCAGGCTTCCCTGTCCATCACCAACTCCCGGAACTTGCTCAAACTCATGTCCATCCACTCAGTGATGCCATCCAACCATCTCATCCTCTGTCGTCCCCTTCTCTTCCTGTCTTCAATCTTTCCCAGGATCAGGCTCTTTTCCAATGAGTCAGTTCTTTGCATCAGGTGGCCAAAATACTGGATTTTCAGCTTCAGCATCAGTCCTTCCAATGAATATTCAGGACTGATTTCCTTAAGGATTGACTGGTTGGATCTCTTTGCAGTCCAAGGGACTCTCAAGAGTCTTCTCCAACAACACAGCTCAAAAGTATCAATTCTTTGGCACTCAGCTTTCTTTATGGTCCAACCCTCACATCCATACATGACTACTGGAAAAAACCACAGCTTTGACTAGATGGACCTTTGATGGCAAAGTAACATCTCTGCTTTTTAATAGGCTGTCTAGGTTGATCATAGCTTTTCTTCCAAGGAGCAAGCGTCTTTTAATTTCATGGCTGCAGTCACCATCTGCAGTGATTTTGGAGCCCCCAAAAATAAAGTCTGTCACTGTTTCCACTGTTTCCCCATCTATTTGCCAAGAAGTGATGGGACTGGATGCCATAATCATAGTTTTCTGAATGTTGAGTTTTAAGTCAGCTTTTTCACTCTCCTCTTTCACTTTCATCAAGAGGCTCTTTAGTTCTTCTTCGCTTTCTGCCATAAGGGTGGGGTCATCTGCCTATCTGAGGTTATTGATATTTCCCCTGGCTATCTTGATTCCAGCTTGTGCTTCATCCAGCCTGGAATTTCGCATGATGTACTCTGCATATAAGTTAAATAAGCAGGGTGACAATATACAGCCTTGACGTACTCCTTTCCCAATTTGGAACCAGTCCGTTGGTCCAGTTCTAACTGTTGCTTCTTAACCTGTATATAGATTTCTCAGGAAGCAGGTAAGGTGGTCTGGTATTCCCATCTTTGAAGAATTTTCCAGTTTGCTGTGATCCACACAGTCAAAGGCTTTGACATAGTCAATAAAGCAGAAGTAGATTTTTTTCTGGAACTCTTGCTTTCCTTATGATCCAGCAGATGTTGGCAATTTGATCTCTGGTTCCTCTGCCTTTTCTAAATCCAGCTTGAACATCTGGAAGTTCATGGTTCACATACTGTTGAAGCCTGGCTTGAAGAACTTTGAGCATTACTTTGCTAGAGTGTTCCCTACCACATAGGAACTTATGAATACAAGGGGCAAGGGTTGCAGAGGACAAAAGAGAATAATCAAAATTGTTAGGTAGGAAGTTAGGCATGAGCAAGAGGGGTGGTCTAGCCGAAAAGGATGCAAGCTGATGTCTAAACCCCAACCCAGACACACCCAGGAGAGCTCACAATAGGCTACAGAAATAACCACAGTGGCTTCTCCAACTCTAGTACCTGTGCCCTTGATGCACAGCTGTGTCCTCAAGTAACCGTAGGCAGCTAGGAGTCCATTAAGGGTTCATAAATATTCTATACATACATACATCTGATTAAAACAGACTGAATTATGGGAAAGACATGCACAATAGAGCCTGTTATTATGTAACTTGCAACTGTCAATCAGCCTTATGTGTATGCCAATTTGCATTCCCTTTCCTGATTGGTGGTGGGTCAAGCCCTATTTTGCATAGGGCAGAACCAAGAGAAGGAGAGAGAGAGTATAAAAAGGGAGGCCAAGTGGGAGTTGTTGCCACCCCTTTGCCTTTGGTCTGCTCCCATGTCTTGGGAGTGTCTGCTTAATAAAAGAATTGTCTGTTTCCACTAGAATCAATCTGATATTTTGTAGAAGTAAACCAACCTGACAGAAACATGTGACCAATGAAAAAGGTTGGTGAAAAAAGTCATCATGTTGCCCTCCTGTTCAATCCCATGTTCCTTCCCACGGCTGTTCTTCAAAAGGAAGTAATCACCATCAATGCAAAGATTCAAGAAAAAAGTAGAAAAAGAACATATTAAGGACAGACAAAAATTGATTCAGATCTACACCCAATCAGATATGTGATGAAGATTCCCTATGGATTTCATAAATAAAAGCTAAAGAGAGAAAGATAAAGAGGGCAGAAAAAGGGGCTAAAGGAAACAATGACATTAGTAACAAAGAAAAGACTGATGAAAATACAATCACGAACATGGAGGATAAACTTGGAAGTTTGCATGGTGACACGGTAATAGACACCGTAGTGATCATTTTGAAATGTATAGAAATACCAAATCACTATGTTGTATAACAGGAACTAACATAGTGTTGTAGGTTGTGAAGTTGCTCAGTCAGGTCCAACTCTTTGCAACACCATGGACTAATAGCCTCCCAGGCTCCTCTGTCCATGGGATTTGCCAGGCAAGAATACTGGAGTGGGTTGCCATGCCCTCCTCCAGGGGATCGTCCCAACCCAGGCATCAAACCCAGGTCTCCCACATTGCAGATGGATTCTTTACTGTCTGAGCCATCAGGGAAGCCCCAAAGGTTAGTTGTAAGTTAGTTATACTTAAAAAACAAACAGGGGGGTTCCAGCGGCCCGGCCGCGAGCTCGATTGGGCCTGGGGGCGGCGGTGCCCCTCGTCTGAGGGGCTCCAGCCCGGCGGCGCCGCCCGCGGCCCCTGAGCGGATTGAGACAGAGGCCGCGAGGCGACGGCGCGGCGCGGCCCCCTCCAGCGGCCGCGCCCGGAGTAAAACAAAAGAGAATGAAAGAAGTAGATAATCTTGAAAGTATAAAGGAAGAATGGGTTTGTGAAACAGGATCTGACCACCAACCTCTTAGTGATAGTCAACAAATTGTGAATATTTTGTTGACAGCCTTTTTGAGGAAGCTCAGAAGGTTGGTGCCAAATGTTTGTCTCCCAATGAACAAAAGAAACAGGTAGATGTAAGTATAAAATTATGGAAAAATGGATTCACTGTCAATGATGATTTCAGAAGTTATTCTGATGGTGCAAGTCAACAGTTTCTGAACTCCATCAAAAAAGGGGAATTACCTTTAGAATTACAGGGAGTTTTTGATAAAGAGGAGGTGGATGTTAAAGTTGAAGATAAGAAAAATGAAGTATGTATGTCAACAAAGCCTGTGTTCCAGCCCTTCTCAGGACAAGGTCACAGACTGGGAAGTGCTACACCAAAAATTGTTTCTAAAGCAAAGAATATTGAAGTTGAGAATAAAAATAAGTTGTCTACTGTCCCACTAAACAATCTGGAACCCATCACTAATATACAGATCTGGTTAGCCAATGGGAAAAGGATTGTCCAGAAATTTAACATTTCTCATAGGATAAGCCACATCAAAGACTTCTTCAAAAAATACCAGGGATCTCAGAGGAGTCCTCCCTTTTCCCTGGCAACTGCTCTTCCTTTCCTCAAATTGCTAGATGAAACACTCACACTGGAAGAAGCTGATTTACAGAATGCTGTAATCATTCAGAGACTCAAAAAAACCGCTGAACCTTTTAAAGAACTTTCATAGCATTGATTTTTGATACACTAAATGGAAAGTTTCCCCAAAAATGATGGTCATAAGTGGACATGCAAATCAAAACAAGGGAAAGTCAGATTTGCTGGGTTTTGCACTGTTTAATTCCCTGCTGATGAGATTTTAAAATAAGTACAAGTTAGGAAAGTACACTATTACTGGAAACTATATTCAGTGAACTCTTTCCAGAAGGCTACTCAGAAAGAAAAATATACTTATTTTCAAATACCATTTATTCAACATAAGATATATTCAATAACTATAGCATCTAAAATCTTAATATGGTATAAAGTAGGAAATATGTGCATAGTATCTTTCATTCAAATATCATTCCCAAACAGCAATGATGTGTTTAAATGTTAACTGTCTCAGATTTTTTAAATGGCAATACATTAAAAAATTGTACATGGCAGGTTAAAAGCATCAATGTAATTTTCTTATATGTGAGATACAATCATAAGGCTGAAAGGGTCTGCTTTTACCACAGCTTTACGTAAACCTCAGAAGTGTTCCCAATTTGCATACTCCAACAGTCAAATATTAACAATATCTGGGATGTACTTTCATTTAAGAATAAAATTGTGTAGCTTAGTACAATGTCAAAAAAAAAAAAAAACAACAGGGAAAAAATATATCAGATTTGTGGTTATGGGTCGGGGGAATGGATGTGTAAGTGTGTGCTCAGTCATCTCGATTCATTATGACCCCATGGACTGTAGCCCACTAGGTTCTTCTGTTCATGGGATTTTCCAGGCAAGAATACTGGAGTGGGTTGCCATTTCCTCCTCCAGGGAATCTTCCTGACTGAAGGATCGAATCGGCATTTCCCATGTCTCCTGCATTGCAGGCAGATTCTTTACCACTTGAGCCGATGAAAGCAGACAAAAGGTACAAAATTCCAGTTATAAGATAAGTAAGTACGAGGGATGTATTGTACAGCATGATAAATATATTAATTATATATATTAATAATTAACATGGTTCTATGTTATGTAAAAGAGTAAATCCTAAGAGCTTTCATCACAAGGGAAACAATTTTTGTCTATTTCTTTAATTTTGCATCTATATGAGATGATGGATATTTACTAAAGTTATTGTGGTCACCACTGTATGATGTCAAATCATTACGCTATACACCCTAAACTTATACAGTGCTGTACATCAATTAGATCTCAATAAAACTGGAGGTGGGGGAAAAGAAGGAAAGAAAAGAACAGAGGAATTTGAGCAGGACTGAAACTTGTAAAGCACAGGGACCTCCTCATCTTTAGGTCTATTTTAAGCAGAGTGTGAGTGCTCAGCCAACAGGGCCCTCTAGTGTTTGTAGAATATAATACCTTGTACTGTTTTCCCCAGGTAATCGCCACGCCTCTCTTTATTGATCACATGTTGATATATCTTCCCAGTAGTGATGTTGTTGTCTTTATAAAGATTAATATCCAAGAACCTTTCATAATTTCCAAGGTCTAAATCAACTTCTCCACCATCGTTTAAGACAAACACTTCACCTGGGATAAAAAGGCAATGTAAAAATTAAAAATTTGCTTCCAGTAGATTATTTTCCAAAGATGAACACAATATGTTAAAAAGCTGGTAAAAGACATTTATAAGCCATAGTCTATCACTATCTCCTTATTTTAATTGGAAAATTGAGTAATTCTAATCTACCCATGATAATGCATTAGAAAAATTCTAATATTCTATAATGGTAGTTTTTAAATGCTTACTGAAATTCTGTCTTCAAGATTTAGATTTTCCAAACTCATCATATACCATATGAAAAAGGGGCTTTCAAACAGCAGTTTTAAAAACAAGTAGCAACTGACTTTGAAGCATCAGTATCCTAGACTTCTGAAATTGGCCTAAGAAAATTTTCATTGACTCCCATCTTGAGTTAAGACACTATTAAACAGACAGTGGATGAAAAGCAGAGCCTCCATTAGCCCACAGGGTGACTTGGTGAAACTGAAGCCAAAAAGAAAGTGAGCAATAAGCCACCACCTGTACAACAGCCCCGTCGAGAAGGATATAGAGGAAGACTTAATCACACTATGGGCACCTGTGTTGACTACTGGTCATGCGTCTGAGTCTCCAGTGTTACTTAAGGGCATCAATTTGGAGGACAATGTCCTAACGCCACCTTGTCAGAAATGGACCTCTCCCTAATTAATAAAATTCTATCATTTACTTCTATTGCTAGATGTTCACAGCATTAAAAAAAGGAAGGTTGGCTAGCTTCTGAACCTAATCTGAAGCCTTTTATACTCTCATTTATGTATTCCTCATAAAGTACGAGTGTGATCGGAAAGATCTCTAATTTTAAAGACAAAAGAACAAAATAATGAAACTCCAGTATTTTGTATTTCCCAAATTCCATTTCTATTTCAAATTCTACTTTCCAATATTTATCAGGAATCACCGATCTATGGGAAAGTCTTTGTACTTTGATCATTTTAAATTCTGACAAGTAGGGGAAGATCTCTGAAATCTCTTAGTTAATTCAGGCCAAGTCCAGTTTGGTAATAATCCAGGTATACAACAAATCACTTGAAATTTTAGATTCTTAAATTTTAAAAGTAGTATCTAAAAAAAATAAAATAAAAGTAGTATCTATTATGTTCCTAGGAGAAAAAGAAGGGCTTCCCAAATGGCACTAGTGGTAAAGAACCCGCCTGCCGATGCAGGAGACATAAAAGACGCAAGTTCAATCCCTGGGTCGGGAAGATCCCCTGGAGGAGGAAATGACAACCCACTCCAGTATTCCTGCCTGGAGAATCCCATGGACAAAGGCGCCTGGAGGGTTACAGTTCATAGGGTCACAAAAAGTCAGAGGCGCCTGGAGGGTTACAGTTCATAGAGTCACAAAAAGTCAGAGGCACCTGGAGGGTTACAGTTCATAGAGTCACAAAAAGTCAGAGGCGCCTGGAGGGTTACAATTCATAGGGTCACAAAAAGTCAGACATGATTGAAGCAACTTAGCATGCACGCAGATGAAAAAGAAAAGCTGTAGATCGTGTCTTCAAGAAGCTTTTTTAAAAATTTAATGGAATTATAATAAAAATTCCAACAGGTTTTTTTTAACTTGACAGTGAAACTTAAGTTAATTTGGAAGAAAAATATGTGTGATTGCCAAAATAAAACACAAAAAAGTAAATAAAAATAAAAGCCCTTATAAAATAACAATGAGTACAGGAAGATTGAAATATATATGTATATATATTTATATATTTCAATATATACAAATATGAAATAAGATAGCACAAACAAATTCTGCACAAAACCAAAATAAACCCAAAAGGTCCCTATTACATAAAGGAATTTAATATATGACTAAAAAAAAAGATATCATTACAATTCAAAGTAGGTAAAATACACAGAAATAAACTTCAAGAAATGTATAGGACCAATAAGAAGAAAAGTTTAAAATTTTACTCCAGAGACATAAAAGCAGGTATGAATAAAATGAAAGCCACTTATAAAGTTCCTGAATAGGCCAGTCAATAATTTCAGTGTTTAATTCTTCCCCAAATTAATTCATAAATTTAAAGGGCAAGTTTGATAAAAGGTCTCTGAAGTTAGTCTTAAAGACAACTAACATTTTGAGGTTAAAAAAAAGAAGAAAAGGCATAGTGGGGAAAGTTCTGACCTACTTGATAATAAAAAGCTATAGCTATTAAAATGGTGTGTGTGTGTGTGCATGTTCAGTTGTGTCCAACTCTTTGCAACTTCATGGACAGTAGCCTATCAGGCTCCTCTGTCCATGGAATTTCCCAGGCAAGAATACTGGAGTGGGTTGCCATTTCCTACTCCAGATAATATGGTGGGCAGGAATAAACAAAGAGATCTGAACAGAACAGAGTAATAAGAGAGAAATTTAATGTATATTAAAAGGTAGTATTTCAAATCAATGGAGATAGGATGAAATCTTTGATAACTGTGATTAGGAATAGTGACTAACCTCATCTTCATCTTTCATCAAATTAAATTCCAGATGTATTAACAATATTAAAGTAAAAGCAAATGGTAGTGATCATTTTGAAATCTATGAGTGTTGCATGCTAAGGCGCTTCAGTTGTGTCCAACTCTGTGCGACCCCATGGACTGTAGCCCGCCAGACTCCTCTGTCCATGGGATTCTCCAGGCAAGAATGCTGGGATGGGTTGCCATTTCCTCCTACAGGGGATCTTCCCAACCCAGGAATTGAATCTGCATCTCTTATGTCTCCTGCATTGGCAGGTAGGTTCTTTAACACTAGTGCCACCTGGGAAGCCCTTGAAATGTATAAAAACATCAAATCACTATGTTGTGCACCAGAAACATAGTGTTGTAAGTCAATTATACTTCAAAAGCAAACTCATAGAAAAAGAGATCAGATTTGTAGTTCCCAGAAGCAGGGGTAGGACTGTGTGGAATTGGATGAAGGCAATCAAAAGGTACAAACTTCCAGTTATAATATAAATAAGTATTAGATATATAAATGTAAAACATGATAAACATAATTAACACCACTCTATGTTCTAGATGAGAGTTTTTAGAGCATAAATCCTAAGAGTTTTCATCACAAGGGAAACAATTTTTCACTATTTCTTTAAGCTTGCATCTGTATGAGATCATGGATATTTACTAAACTTATTGTGATAATCATTTCATGATGTATATAAATCAAATCATTATGCTATATACCTTAAGCGTATACAGTGTTGTATGTCAATAAAACTGGAAGAAAAAAATAAAGTAAAAGCAAATGAAACTCTAAAAATGCCAAAGAAAATACAGATATTTAAATATTTCTGGGACGGAGAAGCTAACAGGTGACATCAAAGGCAGAAACCATAAAGGAAACAGTGGATACATTTACTTACATAAACAGTAAAATGAAATTTATCAGCAGCAAACAGAGGTAATATTAAGACAAACTGAAAACAGGGTAGAAATATATTCATGTGGTTAAGTATAGGTTAATATACTCTGCACAAAGTATTCTTAAAAATCATTTTTAAAGATCCAAAGGAAAATTGTCATAACACATGGCATTAGTCAATTTTGCTGCCTACCAAACAACCTTAACATCTCAGCAACTTATAAAACATCTATTGATTTCTCCCTCATGTGACATAGGGATTGTGGGTCAGTTGTGAGTCTACCCTGTGTCTTCTTATTCCAGGACTTGGGTTGAAGGAGAAATCTCTCTATGGGGAAGGCAGCTCGAACAGCAGAGAGCAGAAACACAAGACGGACCGAGCGAAATCATGCCATCGCATATGCTTCAACAAGGCATATGTCATATTCACTAAAACCCTACAGAGCAAAACAAATCACATGGCCAAATAAGGTGACCGACCTATCCGGTTTGCCCAGGAGTAAAAGTATTCCCAGGATTCAGGACTTTCAATTTCAAAAGCAGGAAAGTTCCAGACAAATCAGGAAGAGTTCGTTACCCTATGCGGCCAAAGGCCAGAGTCAGTGGGGCGTGGAGTTTGCTCACAGAAGGAAGTTGGGTGATGGTTTCAAGTATATATATGATTTACCATAGACTCGAATAAGCCATTTCACCAACAAAATGAAAGTCAAAGAAATCTAAATTAACATAATGAGATACCCTTTTTTGGTTTGTTTTTTCATATACTCTCAGGTTAGTCAAGTTTAAAAAGAATAGTATTCAGCAAAGGTATAAAGAAAACTAAAAAACCTGAATAACATATCTACCCACCAAATCAGAAATTCTGTACCTAGACATTTATGTTAAAAAAATTTTTTTAAGTTTCTTGTCACAGTGTTGCTTATAACATCAATAAATTGGAAATGAATTCCTATTATTGTACAGATTCTATGCAACCTTTAGAAGTATAGAATCTATTAAAATGTCCTCAGGATTAACAGGTACACACTACTGTATATAAAATAAGCAACAAGAATCTACTGTATAGCACAGGAAATGGTATTCAATATCTTATAATAACCTACACTGGAAAAGATTCTGAAAAAGTGTGTGTGTGTGTGTGTGTGTGTGTGTAAAGGGTATGGCAACCCACTCCAGTATTCTTGCCTGGGAAATCCCATGGATAGAGGAGCCTGGTGCACTACAGTCCATGGGGTCAAAACAGTCAGACATGATTTAGTGACTAAACCACCAAACCACCACCATAATGTATAACTGAATCACTCTGATGTACATCTGAAATTTTGTAAGTCAAGTATATTTCAATTTAAAAACTAGTTTGACTGTAAGATTCAGCTCATTTAATGTTCAAAAATAAGCCAACTGATCTATGATGTTAGAAGACAGGATAGTGGTTACCCTGGTCATTTTAGATGGGGAGAAACTGGAAAGAACATAAAGGGGGTTTCTGTTTCTTGATTTTGGGGCTGTTAACACAGTATGTTCATTTCATCAAGTGGTACACATATGATTTATACACTTTCTTGCTTGTATGTGAAAAGTTTAAAAGGAAAGTATGTAAGGGCTTGTGCCTTTTTAAAAATAATTAGTATAGAAAATTCCCTGACAGTGCAGTGGTTAAGACTCCATACTTCCACTGCAGGGATACAGGTTCAATCCCTAGTCAGGGAACTAAGATTCTGCAAGCTGCGCAGTGTGGCCAATAGATAAATAAAAATAATGAGTATATACATAAAAATTTCAACATTAATAATAATTATTCCAAGTGGTGGGAAATGGATGATTTTTATTTTCTTTAGGTCATTCTATATTGTCAATATAGTCTATATTGTCTGATTTTTTTCTTAACAATGAAATGTTGAGAAATATATTACCTTTATGATAAAAAAATAATAATAATCCACACTACAAAAAGTACAGTGAGAATGGTATCCTCACATACTGCTTTCCAAAAGTGTGGACTAATTTGGAATGTCATCAGCAATCTGAAAAATGTATCAATAACCATGAGAACCTTCACAGATCCATAATGATCCTGCAACTCTACTTCTGGAACGCTATCTTAAAGAAATTACCCAGATACAAGAAAGAACTGCAATTTGACCCAGTGCTTTATGGGGTGGGGGGGAGGGGTTCTCCCTCATACCGTGCTCATAAGGTGAAAAAGTGCCCGCATCGATGTTTATATAGGGGTCAATTTTGATGGCAGTCACTCGGAGTCCACATGATTTTAGAATCGTCCCAATACTGCTGGCAATGATCCCTTTACCGATGCCCGAGATGACCCCACCAGTGACCAAGATGTACTTCATTGGCAGAGGAGTGGCTGGGTGCCAGCACCCAGGTATAATCTGAAAGGCAATAAAATTAATGGTCAGGGAAGAGAAACATGATCTTAAATCAGTAAAGCAGAGAGTGTGTTGAACCAAAATTTCAAAAGCCCACAGCACTTTTTCTATCTAAGTATTTGAAACAAAGTCTTATCATCTAGGTTTTTCTTTCATGTCAATATTCAGGAAGCTGTGGATACTTTCTGCAAGCAAAATGTCTGGCTCCATTACCCTGATGTTACATTTACCCCAACTTTCATGTGACAAACTTCTTCATAAGAAGCCAACATTTTCTAAGATTCAGAGGCATAGTAAAATGTTTAAGAGATCAGGCTCTGTAGTCAGATCTGTACAAGCTGTACCTGTTTCTTCATCTGTGAAATGAAATAAAAAGTACCATTCCTTTGGAATATTATTCAGCACTAAAAAGAAATGAGCTATCAATCCACAAAAGACATGGAGGAAACTTAATGCATGTTACCAATTGAAAGAAGTCACTCTGAAAAGGCTACATACTGTACAATTCCAACTATATGACATTCTGGAAAAGACAAAACTATGAAATCAGTAAAAAGATGAGTGGTTTTTAGGGGTTACTGGGGAAGGGTGAATAGGAGGAGCATAGAGTGTTTTTTTAGGGCAGTGCAACTATTTTGTATGATACTATAATGGTGGATACAGGTCATTATATATTTGACCAAACTCACAGACTGTGTAACACCAAGAGTGAATTCTAACGAAACCTGTGGACTTGGAATGATAATGATGTGTAGGTTCACTGACTAACGAATGTTCCTCTCTGGTTCAAGATGTTGACAACAGGGAACACCGTGGGTATGGCACAGGAGGTATATGGGAACTCAGTACTTTCTGGTCAGTTTTGCTGTGAATCTAAAATTGCTTTTAAAAGAATAGTCTATTTTTGAAATCAATATTCAAATATGCCAACATTTTAAAAAATCTTGCAGGTGGTTGTGAGGATTAAATGAGCTCAAGAGGTCAGGAAACCAGGGCCCACAGGTCACATCTGGCCCACTGTCTATTTTTGTACAGTCCCCAAGCTAAGACTGTTTTTACAGTTTAAATGATTGAGAAATGATCAAAAGAATATTTCATGACACATTAAAATTAAATGGAACAAAAAAAATTATATGAAACTCTAACTTCAGTGTCTATAAATCAAGTTTCATTAGCATGCAGCCACACTAATCATCTACATACTGTCTATGGTGCCTTTCTGGCTACAATGGCAGAGTTGAGGAGCTGGGAAAATAGAGGCCTCTGGCCCACAAAACCTGAAATATTTATTATCTTTCATGGAAAATATTTGCTGATATCTGGCTTAGAGGGGGTCAAGTCGACTCCTATATTAACACGTTGTTGTTGTTCAGTCACCCAGTCATGTCTGACTGTGACCCCATGGACTGCAGCAGGCCAGGCCTCCCTGTCCCTCACCATCTCCTGAAGTTTACCCAAGTTCATGTCCATTGTATCAGTGAGGCCATCCAGCCATCTCATCCTCTGATGCCCTCTTCTCCTTCTGCCCTCAATCGTTCATCAAGGACTTTTCCAGTGAGTCAACTGTTCGCATCAGATGACCAAAATACTGGAGCTTCAGCTTCAGCATCAGTCCTTCCAATGAGTATTCAGGGTTGATTTCCGTTAACATTGACTGGTTTGATCTCCTTGCTGTCCAAGGGACTTACAGGAGTCTTCTTCAGCACCAAAAGTTAGCTGCTAATGTTACTATCAATTAATAATAAATGTATCCTCCTTAACTAAGCATGTGGAACACTGAATCTGTTCCTTACCCATCCATTTCATCATATAGAAATATTCAAGCAGGGAAAAAAAAAGAAAATATTATGTCATAAAGAAATTTTATTTGACTTTGCCGCTGCTGTCTGATCCAAACCCTTTTGTTTTAAAGGCAGACGGAGTCCATGAGCTACTTGGTTTTCTCTACTCTTGAGTACTATTGTTTTTCTCTTGAGCATCGCCAGGGGCTGTGGGCCTCTGCCATTTCACCAGGCATGTGAAGGTGAGCCGTATAGTCCTGGCAGGCCAACTGCCAACAGAGTGAAACTATTAATATAAAATTGCAAGTCATAAAATTTTTTAAATAAATTAAAATTTAAAAATTCAAAATAATTAGAAATTGTAAGTACAAGAAAAGACAGTCACTTACAAAAACTAATAACTATAAATCCCACTTTCTATTGCAACTCACAATTTTTTTAAATACCTGGAAATTAAGTGTAAGTGCAATGAGGTAGGAATAATTTCAGTTCCCTGCTTATCCTATGTCTGTCATCCCCAACGAAATGCCCATTCTGATTTTGTAGTTTCCTCTACTTGCAAAACAAACTAGCTTAACTTAAGAGATGTAGAGTTATCTCACCTCAGAGCTGTGAGTTCTCTTTGATCACCATCAGGGTGAGTAGACTGAAGTCATCCAGAATACAAAAGTCCCATCCCAAATGGCTTCCATAAGTCTCTGGGCCTGCCTTTCTCTACACACTACAATTGATCACAGTCAATGTCATCGTTTCTCTTTACTAGCCACCTGGCCATCCACCCACTCACCTGAGCTAGATTTAGCCTACAAGATTCTCATTCCAAACCCAGAATGCTCCTTCTGTGGATCCAAAATGTTATCTAAATCTTTCTCTTACCACTCCTACTAGCCCAGGTAGTTGGTAGAGTGGGAATTTCATCACAGTCTTCTGTTACTCATCCCACTGTTGATTTTTTTTCTATTTTGATCAATGCCCCTCCTCTGGAGTCAGACAGCCCGAGTTCAAGTGCTGACTCTGTCACTCATAGCTATGACCCTGGGCACCTTCTCCAACTTTTGAAAACTTTGAATTCTCCACCTGGGCAGTACACAGAAACAATACCAGTGCCTGCCTTACAGAGTTGTGTAGGCATTTCCAAAGAGAGCAGCACCCAAGTGCTGAGTGAAGGTTAGCTCTTATTTTTCAGAGCCACCTATGCACTGATTCAGTCAGCTAACAAATGTTTACTGAAAATCTGTTAGGTAGGGGAGGAAAATCTGCCACCCCAAAATGTGCCTCTTTGGCATGAGGATTTAGTTTGATTATTTTTAAGAAACAAGGACTCAGTAAGTCTTTCTTTTTTACTGCCCCCTCCCCCTTGCCGCCTAAGGAATTTAGATAAAGAACCTGTTCCCAGAATAGAGCTATCACCAGAGATACGGGTTGGCAAAAAAAATTCCTTCGGGTTTTTCTATAACATTGGATGGAAAAACCCGAACGAACTTTCTGATCAACCCAATATTTTCAGAGACTATGAGCTAGATGTAGTGGCAGAAGCTCTTAGAGATCAGAATCTACTCTGGGTCCCACTGTCTCTGCCTGGCCCAGCACACATTTGTTTAGGGAAATATTTGCCTTTCTGTCTCCAAATTAATTGCCTTCTTCCCTCTTCAAGTCCCAAAACACCACCTCCAACACCCTCTTTCATCTTGAGCTGAAGATGCTATTAAAGGCGAGGGTTTCAACCCTTTTGGCAAGTGACTCAGTTTTCCTGAGTCTCTCTCAAGAATTATTAAACTTTTTAAAATTTTCTTCTATGAATCTGTCTCATGTCAATTTAATTCTTAAGTCAGTCAGAAGAACTTAGAAGGACAGAAGAAAATTTTCTTCCTCAAGAACAATTACATGCTTGATGTGTTCCCAGATTCTGTGTGTATGGGGGTGAATATAAAATCAAGGTTCCTGCCCTCCTGGTTTTCGCCTTTTCTGTGGGATGAAGGGGCAAATAAGCGGCACTGTAACTACCTTATTCCAGCACTGTCACACTATTAAAATGACTTCCCATTTGTAAAAGTTAGCAACATGGAAAAATGCCATAAAAACGGAAGAGTATTCATGAGAAGGTACATTATGTGGTTGTCAGAAAGCCTAAGAATCTTTCATGTAAAATATGCTTACATTATAAGCATTATATTATCTATTATATAAGACATTGTATCATCTCAACTGCTTTTTAAAATTAAGACTGCTCAAGTCACACTAAAATGCTACATTTTAATATATTTAGGTGGTTGGGTTGTAGGTAATTATCAGTTTTCCACATTTTCAAAAGCACAAGATAACTTTTGAAGGACATCAGATATTTTGCAAAGTTCTTTTTGAAAATGTAACTTAAAAATAGAAAATATAACTTAATATCAAGGAGACACCTAGTACTTTCCATCTCTTCTAAGCAAATAAGTAAGTCTGAAGCAAGATTTTAAAACAGTAGAAAAAACAGATTCTTCACGCTCCTTCTAGAATCAGGACTTTTTTACTCTTGTGAATTACATTATTTACATTGACTCAGGCAGTGAGCAGAACCAACTGTCTGTAAAAGAGGGGTGTGTAGAGCTGTCCGCTATCCAATGAAAACATAGCATTTGTGTAATTTTAAATTTTCCAGTCGCCATATTAAAAAAATAAAAAGAAACAGATTATGGTCATTTTAATCATATCTTATTTAACCCAATGTATCCAAAACACTATCATTCAACACATATATCAATGTAAGAATATTTTGGTGAGATAATTTACATCCTTTTTTTTTTTTTTTTTTGGTACTGTCTTTCGAAATTATGTGTGTCTACTCAAAGCACATCTCAGTTCACACACTTGCCACATTTCCTGCTCTCAAGAGTCACAATGCTGCGAGTGGCTACCACACTGGACAGCGCAGGACTAGAGCAACTGGAAAAAAAAAAACATCAGAGGCAACAAGAGACACCTTCTCGATGACGGCCATTTAGACAGCAGTCAAAAACAAAAGAATACTTACTGAATGAGCCCACTTTATGGAAATTCTAGAACCGTTAACACTAAACTCTGATGAAAATCAAGGGGTGAGGGCAGTTGTGGATTGACTGGGGAGGAGCACGAGCGAACTTTCTGGAGTGATGGAAATGATCTAGGTCTACCTTTGGGTAGTGGTTACGCGGGTGTATAATTTGTCAAAATCCCTTATCTGCACACTTAAAATGGGGGCATTTTATTGAATGCAAATTAGACACCATATGTGGAGACACTGTTGAAGAAAGCAAGCTATGTTGTAGCAGCAGCGGACTCGGGCTCAGCGCGCCCTAACCAGCTAGGAACCGGGAAACGAGAGTCGCGGGGCAGAAGAGGGGACGGAAAGGCCCTCTCCCCCGGCGCTGGGGTGCACTTCCGCCAACGCCATCTCGGGGGCTCCCGGGGCCCGGGAGAAACCGGGCTGGGGGCGCGGCGGGCCCCGGCGCCCGATTCCGAGGCCAGGCGCGCGCAGAAGCGCCTCCTGGGGACGCGGCGCTCGGGAGCCCGGGCCGCTGGCCGCCCCAGAGCGGGCTCCCAGGGCCCCGGCCCCGCCCGGCCGCTGTCGGCCCGCGGGCAGAGCGCGCGGGGTGCGGGGACGCGCGCGGCGGCCGCCCTCGGAGGGGACAAAGGCGCTCGGCCCCACGTGCGCGCCGGGCCCGGGCGCAGGCGGGCAGGCGGGCGGCCCCGGCGGGGAGGCCCCGGCCGGGGATTACCTGTGAGCCGGCGGCGGCGGCGCAGAGGACCGCCGCTGGAGCCGCCGGGCTCCGCCTCGAGGCCCGCCCGCGCTCACCTGTCGGCTGAAGAAGAGGCCGCCGCCAGGGGTGTCCCGAGCCTCCCTCAAGGTCCCTCCCGCCTCCCGCGCGGGCCTCGGGGTGCGCGGCGCCCTCCTAGCCCACCTTCCCCTCTCTTGCCGCCGCGGGCCCCGCTGACTCACTCCGCTGAGCTCGGGGTTGGCACCCGGGTTTGTGCCACGCTCCGAAACAAGCGGCCCCAAAGTGAGTCCTCTGGCGCCGGCGGCTTCCCGTCACCCTCCGCCCTGGACGCGCTCGGCCCCGGGCCTGGCTCAGCCCCGGGGACTGCCCCTCCCCTCCGCGGCTGGCTGAGCACCGGCACCTCGGGGACGCGGGTGAGCGCCACGTCCCGGCGCCCCGGCCCCTCGACACGCCCCGACCCCGCTCGGGTCCTCGCGTCAGGCTCTCGACGCCGGAAAGGGCTTCTGGGTCTCGGAGAGGAACTGCGGGAGCGCCAAGCGGAGGACGAGGGTCAGACGGAGCGCGGGGCTCACGCCATGGGGAGAGGGCTACACCTCTACTGCAATCAGTACGGTTCCTGGCCAGTACGCGTGTAGCAAACATTAAAATTAAAAAATTAAAAATGCTAGGGGCTAGGGGGACGACAATCAGGGTTTCGCCAAGTGACTTTTTAAAGAGGATGGTTGGTGCCTTGGTACCAAGAAAGGACACAGGAGGTTGGTTATTAAGGCGAAGGGAAGAACGTGCACAAATCACTGAAGGAGAAAGGATCTAACAGGGACAACAGGAGGGTTTGGAGTGAGATGGAAGGGCTGGGAAACGTGAAAATTTTGACTAACCAGCCAGGTGAGTCACTAGAGGGCCCAGTGAGATGAGCATCACTGAAGACCCAGTGGAGTCTAGAAGCCATTAATGTACAATGAGCTCCAGCTATAGTTGTGCAAGGTTGACATATAAATACTGATATTGTGATAAAACCAGACTTTGCTGATTGAGTAGAAGGATGAGGGTGAGGAAGTTAAGGGCACTGAAAGAATGTGACGATGGTGACGCACCAGGGGCCTAGTCCCCAGAAGAAGGGAAGGGAGAGGAGCAGGGAGCAGGTAGACTAGAACTAGGAAAACAGATGGGGACTTCCCTGGTGGTCCAGTGGTTAAGACTCCGAGTTTTCAATGCAAGGGGCTGGGGTTTGATCCCTGTTTGGGGAACTGAAATCCCACATGCACCACAGCGCTGCCAAAAAAAAAAAAAAAGAGACCAGAAGATGAGGGCCTGTAGGGATGAAGGGACTGAGGAGTTGTCACCAGACTCTGGGTGTCAACGATGTCAAAGGGGAAGAAATTTCAGGAGATGATCCAGTTTAGGGTCTGACCCTGAAATGAAGTCGAGTGAGATGGGCGTCACTGGAATTGGGCCTAGGGCTCACCAGGCCAGTGTGGGGGACATTGAGGACCCCCAGAAGGATGTCAACAATTGGAGGAGTCAATCGAGGCCAAGGAACCAAATCTTCAGTGAACGTGGAGGAGCAATGAGGAATCTAGTAGGTAACAGCAACAAGGAAGGTAGAGGGATGGGTTGGCAAAATTCAATTTTTTTCTTTTTTTAAGGAGGAAACACCTTATAAAAGACAGGAAGCACAGAGGACTTTGTTGTAAAACAAGTCTTCCAGAGGACCCAGCACAAAGGATGCTTGTGAAACAGGTTCACACTGATGGTAAAACCTAATGCCACATATGTAAGGCTTCCTTCTACATTTCAGTATTTCATTTCCTTTTTACAACCAGGACAGTTGTTAAGATCCCCTTTTTTAATCTGCAGAATCTGAGGCTTAGAGATGTAAAAGGCCCTGACCAAAAAGTCTGTCCCCAAAGCTGGACTTTTCATCACAGGATATAAGGCCTCATCTTAATTCTGTTAACCTATGAGGCCAACAGATGATGGATACTCTGTGAATACAAAGGGATTATTATAACTACGGTATCATTAATCCAAAATGGGAAAAGATTTGAGGAGAAAAACAAATTTGATAACACGAGTAAGACTGACTGACTTCTGTGGAATCAGAGTGTATCTTCCCTCACCAGGTGCTTATATAGCATTGGGGATAAAAAAAAATTTTTTTAATGAGAAAAGGAATTCCCTGGCAGTTCAGTGGTTAAGACTCCACACTTCCACTGCAGGGGACACAGGCTCAATCCCTGGTCAACTAAGATCCCACCAGCCTCATGGCAAAAAAAAAAAGAAAAATCTGTTATTAAGTTGACTGCTCATGTTCTTTTATAATCTTTTATTTTGAAAAATTCTACCCTTCAGGACAATTGTAACAGGATGTGTGGCATTTGCTTCAAATTAATACAGGATAGGGGGAAATAGGTGGGCATACAGATGATACAAACCTGGCCAGGGATTGATGACTGTTGAAGCTCAACTTTTAGGTTGGTTTTCTATATATTTAATTTTCCCACAATAACATGTAAACTCCAACTCTTTTAAACACATACACACAATAAAATTAGCACAATTTACAAATTAATAATCCATATGTTCATCACACATGAATGGGTAAATAAAATGTGGAGTATACACACAATGGGATACTATTCAGTCTTTTTCAAGATAGCTTTTTTTCGTCATATTCAATGATTTCACATATAAGTGATGACATACAGTATTTGTCTTTCCACATCTGGTTTATTTCAGTAAGCACAATATCCTCCAGGTCCATCCATGTTGCTCAGCAAAATTCCGTTCTTTTTTATGGCTGAGTAGTGTTCTCGTGTGTGTGTGTGTGTGTGTGTGTGTGTGTGTGTGTGTGTGTGTGTGTATACATACCACATCTTCATTCATGTGTTGATGGACACATGTTGCTGCCATACCCTGGCAATTGTAAACAATACTGCCATGAACATTGGGGTGCATGTATCTTTTTTTAATTACTGTTTTCCTTGTCTTTGGATATATACCCAGGAAAGGAATTGCAGGATCACATGGTAGTTCTATTTTTAGTTTTTTGCGGAACCTCCATACTGTTTTCCACAGTGGTTTCACCAATTTACATTCCCAACTACAGTGTACAAGCATTCCCTTTTCTCCACATCCTCACCAACATTTGTTATTTGTGGTCATTTTGATAATAGCCATTCTGACACGTATGAGTTGATATCTCATTGTGATTTTGATTTACATTTCTCTGATAATTAGAGACATTGAGTATTTTTTCATATGCCTGTTGGCCATGTGTATGTCTTCTTTGGAAAAATGTCTATTCAAGTCTTCTGCCTATTTTTTAATCAAGTTGTGTGTTTATTTTTGATATTGAGTTGTATAAGCTGTTTTTGTATTTTGGATATTAACCGCTTATCAGTCATGTCCCTTGCAAATATATTCTCCCATTCAGTAGGTTGTCTTTTCATTTTGTGGATGGTTTTCTTTGCTGTACAAAAGCTTTCAAGTTTAATTAGGTCCCATTTGTTTATTTTTGCTTTTGTTTCCTTTGCCTTAGGAGACAGATCAAAAAAAAATATTGCTACAATTTATATCAAGGAGTGTTTGAAGTAGCCTTTTAAGCCAGAATATTAAGGAAGTTCTAACACATGCTACAACATGGATGAACCTCAGGGACATTTGCTCAATGAAATGAACCAGTCACAAAGACAGTTGTGGTATAATTCCACTTATATCAAGTTCCTGGAGTAATCAAAAATCAGAGACAGAAAGTAGCTTTGTTGCCAGGGTCTAGGGGAAAGGGAGATAGGGTCGTTGTTTAGTGGGTAAAGAATTTCAGTTTTGCAACAGAAAAAGAATTGTGCAGGCTGGTTCCACAACAATGTGTATGTAGTTAATACTATTTAATTGTACACTTAAAAACTGGTTACAGTGGTAAATTTTATGTTTATCTACCACAAGTAGGGGCTTCCCTGGTGATTCAGTGGTGAAGCATCTGCCTGCCAATGCAGGGAACGTGGGTTTGATCCCTGGGTCAGTAAGATCCCCTGAAGAAGGAAGTGGCAACCCACTCCACTATTCTTGCCTGGGAATCGCGTGGACAGAGGAGCCTGGCGGGCTACAGTCCATGGGGTTGCAAAACAGCTGGACACGACTTAGTGACTAAAAGAACAACCACAATAAGAATTTTTTGAACTCAAGTTTCTTAATCTCATGAACAGTGCCCACATCTCCAATTCTTACAACGTCAAAAAGTTTTCCCCATTGTGTTTGAGGATCTAAATAAAATCCACAAGTTGCCATGGGTCCTCTCTTAAGCCATTCTTAATCTATAGAGTCCCCTTTCCCTTTTCCTTACAATTTATTTGAAAAAACAAGGTCGTCTGCCTGTGGTTTCTCACAGCCTAGGTTCTGCTCCTTATATCCTGACGTGTCCTACAATAGTTTCCTCCATCCTGAGCTAGGTTTGATGTGGACTCAGGAAGAGCTTGGGTCTTCCCTGATGTTTCAGTTGGTAGAATCCGCCTGTAATGAATGAGACCCAAGTTCGATTCCTGGGTCGGAAAGATCCACTCCAGTACTCTTGGGCTCCCCTTGTGGCTAGGCTGGTAAAGAATCCGCCTGCAAAGCGGGAGACCTGGGTTTGATCCCCTGGGAGAAGGGAACGGTTACCCATTTCAGTATTCTGGCCTGGAGAATTCCATGGACTACACAGTCCATGGGGTCGTAAACAGTCGGACATGACCACGCGGCTTTCACTCACTCACTCAGGAAGAGCTTAAAAACATCCATTTTCAAGGGGCCAGCCCAGCTGAACCTGAAAAGGCGAGGCTAAGTCACCAGCCAAGCTGCTCTGAGTGACAAAGACGCTGTTTACTACCCTACATCAGGAAACTACAAAATTCCGGGGGCGGAGGAAAAGGGGCGGGGTTGGGAGACGTGGGGAAAACCCTTTGTCCGGTTTCCACGCGCGTAATCGAGTTACGAAATAAGGGGAGGGCGGGGCCTTTGTCCGGAAGTGACGCCAGCGCGGCCGGTGGCGGAGTTGCTGTGGAGGCGGGGCGACGGACGGAGCCGCGGCTCCGGGTCGCCCTTCCTGCTATCTTCCGGGGAGATATTTCTTGTGGAATTGAGAGTAGGCGGCACCCTCAAGGGTCTCCCGTGACCCGGACCGCGGTGGCGGCCCCGCTGACGGGATGTTCCGCGGTTTGAGCAGCTGGTTTGGCTTGGAGCAGCCGGCGGCGGGTGGCCGGCAGTCCCAGGGAGACGGACAGCCCAGGGGACACTCGCCACCCGATCAGCGCTCCGAGGCGGTGGCGGAGTCAGCGGAGGGGGAGCCACAGCTAGCCACGAACCAGGAGCTCCTTCATCAGGCCAAGGGCCTAGGCAGTGAGTCTCCCCCGGGACCGCAGGGTTCCGCATCCCTCCTGCCGCCTCTGGGTGTGGACCACCAATGATCCGGAGTGTGGGGTGGGGAGAGGAAGGTGTCTCTGTCGATCGGTCGGTCCTCACAGGACCGGAGAGGTTGGTGAGGATCTGGGCAAGACCGAAACCTCATCTAGTAGTCAAACCCTGTGCCTGAAGTCCCCAGTGGCTAATGACAGGTCACTCTGCAGAGTGTGTCAACACTGAGAGCGGAGGCGCAATAAAGCAATGGGGCCCGACATCTTTAGGTTTGACGGGGAATCTTTTTTATTAAACTCGCCAACTTTCACCTCCACGGCCTCCCAGCCACAGTGGACAGGGGACGTTGAGGAGCTTTTTGCCCTTAAATCAGAATGTGTCGTCCCAGTTAAATTGAGGAAGAGTTGCTAAAGGCCTGTGACAAGTAGGCTCTGTCCTTTTAGGTGCAGCTAAACCTTTTTCCTTAAGGCGGGAAAGTAATTAATTGCCAACTATTGTCTGCATTCCAAGTTTCAGCACTAGATGCTTTGTGAACGGATGCCTCATCTGTTAAAACACCCCAGTGAGTTGGGAGAACGAGCTCAGAGTTAGTGGCCCAAAGTTAGGCTGATATGTAAATGGTAGAAGTGAAATTTAAATCTGGGACTGTCTAATTTCAAAACCCATGCTCTCTCCCAGCTTACAGTCTAGTTCAGGAGGAGGGTATAAGTAATAAACATGAAAAATAAACACAAGCTGTAGTAATTCTGCTCCTGGAAAGACCTTGTCAGGCTTAAATAATCAAACCGTCTTTGAGAAGGTGGCCCTAAAGCAGACAACACTACAAGTGAGAGATATGAAATTTAGCAGTTTTAAAGGATTTAGTTCAAGATACTGAAAGGCAAGAGCATAAGGCAGGCTGGAGCCGGAGAGTGGAGAAACACATATTTGAATAGGAAAGGCTCTAACGTTAAAAAAGTTTACTGTGGGGTGGAGAGGCAGGGAGAACAGGCATCATCTCACATTGTGGCTGTACACAGTCTCAGCCCCAAGCCTCTAAACAGTGTACAAGAAAAATAAAACTAAGTGCTGTGCAATGAAATCACTGAAGAGGGAACGACTATTTCCTCTGTGGAAGATTGGGGAATATTTGAGCTTGGAATGTTTGAGAGATGTGAGAAGATGAATTTGACTAGAGCAATTTGCCTCTCAGTTATGTTAGGTAGCTGGGATAAATAAAAGTGGGACCACGTTAGGAAAGGCTGTGTATGTTTGTTTCCTTGATTTCATAGAACATAGAGAAGCATTTTCGTTTATCTTCAGAAGAATATCAAAAGTGACTTCTTAAAACTCAGGGCTTTATTGAAGCTTCATGTTTATATTTAGTAATAAAGACTTCCAAATATTTTTAGTATGTTTTCAATATGAAAACTTTGAAACCAAATACCGCCATCTCTTTCTTTCCTCACCAGGCTTTCTTTAGGTTTAGGAGGCTAGGTTAGATGAAGGACTTCCCTGCCCACACACACATTGTGAATGCAAAGTTTCCAAATAAATTAGAGCTCATTTGGCTCTGAAGTTTGTTTGTTTATTTTTTGGCCAAGCCACGTGGCATTGTGGGATCTTACTTCCCTCACCTAGGATAGACCACTGCAGGGATCTTAACCACTGGACCACCAAGGAAGTCATTTGATTTTAAAAAGATGTAAAGGTCCTAGTTTGTACACAACCCCTCAAAAAGATGAGAGACAATCAAATATTTTTTATTTTACATAGTGATACTAAGAGGTATATGCTTTAAAAAAAAAAAAAAACCCATCTTTGTTTTGAAAACTTGAAACATCTCTGTGCCTGATTCCCACTGAGTAGATTAGTTTCTTTGGGGCACCAACTTGCCATTTAGAGACAGGTAGCCTGTGTTTGAGTTCTTTGTACTTCTTACTGCCTTTATTGTAATTTCATTTGCAAATCATAGTAAGTCCAACAAACAGGCTTTTAACAGAGAGGACCAAGACCACCCCCAGGTTTCATGAGCGCCCACCGAAATTGTAGTTTCTTTGGCAAGGAGGAAGAGAATAGGCTATTGGCTAGGCAACAAGATCTTCCCCATCTTCATGGACAAATCATTTATCCTCTGTAACTCAGCTTTCCTAGCTGTAAACTAGGCTAATTATACCTACTCTTCCTGGGATGCTTGTGACATGATGAAAATGAAGAGAAGATATTAGCGATCTGCCCCCTCCTTCCAGAAAGTTGCTGTGTCTATTCACTTGCAGACATTTTACTTAGACTGTCTTTTCTTTGGTCGATGCTTCAGTTCAGACCCCCTCCTCCTAAGTCCCTGAAGTGGACTTTGTACTCCTGTTACTTCCTGTTAACTCTTATCTGCATCTCAAATTTTCTGTCTTTAACTTGGTGTCAGCCAGTCTCTGCACAATTCCAGACTTCTCGTCTTTATGAGCATCTCTCCTGAGAATCTCTTGTCCTGTCTCCCACTGCCGCCTCCTTCTGACTTAGGAATCCAGGCCTCTCAGTAATTAACTCTTGGGAGACATCCCTCCCTTTTGGAGAGCCTCTGTTTAATGAATAATCTCGCTCCTCTTGTTGTCTTTCAATCTTTCTTTGTTGGTTTATTTGTTTATCAATGGACATCCTTTGAGGGCAAGCACTGCATTCTCGGAACTTCCCTGGCAGTCCAGTGGTTAAGACTCTGCATTTCTAATGCAAGGGGTATGGGTTTCATCCCTGGTTAGGGAACAAAGATAAAAAAAAAAAGCCCAAAATGACAAGTCTATCAATAACTCAAAAGGTATTCCTGAGAAAATCTTAAAGGGAACCCTACTCTTTTAGAAGTTTGGATTTGTCTATCTGCAGAGAATATTTTTACAAAGTAATGTGGCTGTATTCTCATTTTATCATACTACTCTGGGTAAATAAGCTAGTCATAGCCAAAAGGAAATCAGGGATCTCCCTAAAGCTCAGCATTTAGTCACTCCCCATTCATGCACTCAGCAAGTACTTACTGGTCACTTTCTGGGGATACACTGAGTCAGCCAGCCTCGGTCCCTGCCCCGGTAGGGCTTAGGATGGGTCTTGAGTCTAGCTGAGAGGACACATTCACCACGTAATGGATATAGTGTCATGGATATTGTTGATCTGGCACCACAGGTTGTGAGGGAACACCTCTTGGGGACACCTATGCTGGCCAAGGAGCCGGGGTCCATTTGCTGAGAAGTGATGTGTAAGTGAAGGTTCACAGGATGTGTAGTTAGCTGGGTAAAGAGAGGGTGACCGATAAAAGTGTTTCAAACCAAGAAATGACGTATCTGGGGCTTCCTTGGCGATCCTGAAGAATTTCTTGTGGTCATGTGAAGGGGAGAATGGTGAGAGAGAAAGAGACCAGGGCCAAGGAGTGTCCTGAGGTATAGTCACAGTGGATGTTAGTACCAGGAACAGATGGACACCCCCAGACACAGTGGGGAAAGGGAGACTGTTGAGTGGTAAAGGAGGCGGTAAGTGGGCGAGATGTCACTTGATTTTCCATGGTACCAGCCACAGAGTGAGGATTTAATCAGGTGTGCTGAGCTCCCTGGGGTGTTCTTACCAGGGTCTTCTCCCTGCCGGTGTTGTGAGTCAGCCCACCTGCCCTCTCAGCAGGTGCGCGTCACAGAGGAAGACTGCCCTAGATTTTGGAGCATTTTCTGTGAGATGAAATTTGAAAGCCAGTTGCCTGGGAGCGTCCCCCACCATGACCTTCCTGAGGTCGCTTCCTGCAGCCCAAATTCTGTAGAATGTGAACTTTAAAATGTTATTTATCTACAAGTACACCTTTACATCGTAGTGCAAAAAGAGCCCTGATAACAAATGTGTTTTCAGGGCTTTAGAAAAGTTAATTTTGTGTTTTCGTTTTGTCTTGTGAAGTTTGTATGTTCCAATTTGAATTTCATTCCACACATTTGCTCATTATTTACATTAGGGCTTGCCAAGATTTCTATTTATTAAAAACTCCCCCAGATTTATCATGGGATGAGTTAATCTAGGAGAGGAGGGGCTTTTTTCTTCTTTTTTTGAACAAGAGGAAAGGAGAAAATTAAGATGGGATTCTTAAGGTCTAGAAAGGAAAGAAAGTAAGAAGGAGCCTTGATCTTATTGTAAAGTAGGAGAGGAGATTACTTGCTGAGATAAATTAGAACTAGAGGCTGGAGAAGGGCAAGATAATTTTGAAACAGCTACTGGGGTGAACTGAGGAGCATGCTAGCAGTCTTTGAAAGCAATGAACTAAAGGCCCAGTGTGGATGGCCTGTCCGCTGAGAAAGGGGAGTACTACTGGTGCTTCTCACTCCTTAAGTTTTAAGTCCCAATTAACAAGAAACGTGTCCTGTGGTTTTAGTCTTACAAGCACTATTTAAGGGAGAAATTTACAAATATAATAGCCATCATACTTGAATGGAGCATAGACTTTTTTTCTTCTTTACAGACTATCTGTTTAACTTTGCAACCGCTGCTACAAAAAAAATAACTGAATCAGTTGCTGAAACAGCACAAACAATAAAGAAATCAGTAGAAGAAGGAAAGATAGATGACATCATTGATAAGGTACATTTAAATATCTTTTGGAAATATAAGTTTATGAAATTCATTAGCAGCTAATGTAATCGTCCCTTTTTATGACCTTTATTAATCCAAATAGGGTTTCATATTCTGATAAAAATGTTAAGATTCTTGTTTTTTTCTCTCTCCCCTCTCCTTTTTGTATAATAAGTAACTATAAGTTACCTGATTTAAATAACCTTTGTTTTTATTTTAATATATTCTAAAATACATTGATGCTTTTGGGTAATACTAAGCTTTTCATTTTGTGAGTTTAATTTTCAACCATAACCATTTCAGAATACATTTGTGCCTTTGAATCATTTGAGTTCATTCAGTTGAATCTTTTTAAAAGTCCTGGACCAATAGGAACAACCCTTTTAAGACTCTAGGGAGTGAATTTGTTCATTTTTTGCAGTGGTAGGGTACAGGCCTAGGGAATGTCATTTCTGTTGGTAACTGTTTGAACTAAGGAGGTCATCAATCAAACTTAAGACAGCTTGTTATTTAGATATTTTCATTGTGTGTACTGTTTGTTAGAATGAGATTTGACCTGTCTTTTATTGTTTTATAGAATAACATAAAAATTCTGTCTTTAACTCCTTTTATTTTTACATTTGAAAAGATCGTCTATCATAAAGACAGTTGAACACTTAGAGTTCAGAAATGTTGAAGATTCCCTCTTACTGGGGAAGGGAAGACATACCACTTTTTTGTCTCATTATTTGAAGAAAATGAATAAGATGTCCCAAATGAACTTCACAAATCTCGAGTGTATTTCTTATCTAATAAGCTTTTTAAAAGTAATTTAACTCTTATGTATTTTTTTTCTATGTATTTTTTAACAGACAATTATAGGAGATTTTCATAAGGAACAGAAAAAATTTGTTGAGGAGCAGAATACAAAAAAGTCAGGTATGGTATAGGTTTATACGTGACTTACTTGCCTACCAAATTTTACTGAACACTGGTTATGTGCTTGACATCCCACTAAGGCTATGAGATTACAAAAATGTCCAAGTTAGGCCCCCGTCTTTCAGGTAGCACAAGGATCAGTGGGGACAAACCTTCAGGACTTGAAGGAAATCTCTCCCAGTGGCTAGGATATGGGTGAGGTAGCCCTTCTGGGGAGCTGGCTCTGAAGGAGAGAGAGTGGGCTTTTCTTTTTTACTTTCTCACATGTCCAGCAGAGTCTCTGATGTATACCTAGCGGGCACTTAGCAAATGTTGGCTCCCTTCCTGAATAAAAGGAAGGGCTTTCCAGGGAAGTGACAGAGGGCTGTGAAAAATCACAGGGTGTTGGAGAACTTACTCAACACATTTCTTTACTGATAAATGTTTGTTTAAATGTTTGCAGTTGCAAGATCTCAAAATGCCTGCTTTTACTGTTTGGTGGTTTTCAGACACAAAACTGGCCTCATATCTTTGAATTTGGAAAAAGTAGTGTAAAATACTTCAGTTGGTTTGAGCAGTACCACAAATTCAAAAACAACTAGTTACTCCTGTGCTGAGTTCCCGTCAGGCATTGTTGCCCCTAGGTACCCAAAACTGGGAAGTGGCTCTTTGGGACAAGTCAACTACTGGACAGGGCAGTGTAACCTGGTGATTCGTGGGAAGCAGTAAAGTTGACCCTGGCTCAGGAACTTGGTGCAGGAGCTAGTTGGTGCCTCTGAGATGGGAACTGTGGATGGATTGGGAGTGAAAGGTTTGGAGGCAGGTTCACTTTTTTTTTTCCGTTTCATTCAGTATGCATTTCCAAAGAAATAGGGATATTCTCTTCTATAATCACCAATGGTACAGTTACCAGCTTTAGGAAATTTAACACTGACATAATATTCATAGTCTAATTTTGTCACTTGACCCAGTAACATCCTTTATACATTTTTCCCCCTCAGTTCAGCATCCAGTCTTGGATACAGTACTGCACTTTTTGTTGTGCTGCTTCTTTTAAAACAGACCATTCCTCATCTGGGCTTGGTCTGATACTTCCTCATGATCAGATTCAGATTATGCATGCTTGGCCAGAAGACTACCTACATGACGAATCCTTCTCAGGAGATCACATCTGGAGGCCTACAGTGGCCGTCTCTCCTGGGTGATGTTGATTTTGGTCACCTAGTCAAGGCATTGTTCAACTTTTCCATTGTATGATGCAAGTCCGTTTGTTACCAAATGCATACGTGCATAAGATTCATAACATTAACTCAGGATTACAATGAGTGTTCGTGTTTGGAACTTACTAGTAAATTGCTAAAATGGTTATGTGGAAACTTTCTCATTCTTTCAAGCCACAGATGGCAGTGTAACCCCCTCCCCCTGCCCCCCTTTTTTAATTGTAGTATAGTTGCTTTACAATGTTGTGTTAGTTTCTGGTGTCGCAGTGTAACCCTTGTAACCTGTTTTTACTTCTTTGCCATTAAAAACCTTTTAGAAGTAGCAGTGCCACCATGGGTTGATAGTAATGATGAAGAAACAATTCAACAACAAATCTTGGCCCTGTCAGCTGTGAGTATCTTGTGATACCGTGTACCGAAATACTTTCTTCCTATCATGACTTCATCCTTAGCAGGATGTTTTTCTTCTATACAATTTTAAAAATATTTTGAGATGTTAGGAATGTACACATCAACTTTCACTATTTTTTTCAATGTCCTTAAGTTTGCTTTTCTAGTCTGTTTCACAAAATATTTCTTTCAGCCTTAAAAGGATTTCTTTTTGTTATTAAGACAATCTTTTTTTTTAAGACAGTCTTTTGAGATGTGCTATTAAGAAGTTTCTAGATAGCATTCTAATTCTTCCGAATGAAATGATCATACTCTAAATTTGCTCTTTAATTACTGTATGTATTTCTCTGAAACTTAAATTGAAAGAAATAAATCTCCATATGCTGCCCCGAAAATATTAGAGTGTTACCACCTAAGAATCATGTAGCACCTGACAGTTTCAGGAAGTACTCTCTCACACATTATCTCTTGAGCCTCCTGGTATGTCTGTGAGGTAGGTAGGGGCTTTAAGCACCACTGCGCAGGTATGGAGACCAATACTGTCAGATGGGACCCTCACTCCTTATCTTTGTCTCTACTGGGCTATGAACTCTCAGCAGAGGCTGGCTTTGAGCTCTGTCCTCAGCACCCAGCATAAGGCTTTCACTATTTCAGTGATTTTCAAGCTTTATTTTTAACCTACTTTTTTTTTAAACTAAAGTCGTAAATGGAACCTTGGTCTAGAAAAGAAATGTAGAGCGGGGCTTTCCCTCCCTTCCACTGCCCCAGGGCATTTAAGATTTTTTTTCTTCCCATTAGTAAATCCCTAAAGGCCTGAGGATCCAATTCCGAGCTCATTGTGGACACCATGTATTTTGATGATCACCTTACAGTCAAACTTGACATGGATATCACACATCTGCTTGCTTCTCCCCAGAAGGGGGAGACTTGGAGTGTCGGGTGGGGGCCCTGGCCCTATCACATGCTCAGCCAAGGTTCCCCAGGTGACCCAAGGACAAGCCTTTCCCTGCCTGGCATTCTGTGGAGAAGCTGCACTGTCTCAGTCACCATTGCATTCTCATGCCCTCAGTGCAGGGACTGACCTTCAGAGCGTCACAGAGATTTCAGGCAGAGCGTGGGTGCGTGCGTTCCATCAGAAGGTCTGGGACTAAAGTGTGGTTTGTGCACATTTGAGAAATGACTTGGGTTTTACTTTTCTGATAAGACCATCATGGTTAGCTGACTCCAACCTTGGGTTCTTTTATACTAGTTTTCACATACTAAAACAGAAGTCTTTTTCTATGGTTTCAAATTATATAGTTTCAACAAGTTACATGGTTGAATTTTCTGACCTTGCATGACGCTCTCTCCAGGTGAAACTATTAAAGAATATGTGAAAGGATTGATCATTCTCCACTCTCTCTAAGGCAGACAAGTTAATGACAGCTCATTGCACTTGGTGGCTGAAGCATTTAGGGAATTTAGTGTGTCATATCATTGATGCGTTGTTACCTATTAATTGCAGTCTATGGTTTCCCCCGTGTTTTTCCTCTTTTTATCCAAGGACAAGAGGAACTTCCTTCGTGACCCTCCAGCCGGGGTGCAGTTTAACTTTGACTTTGATCAGATGTACCCTGTCGCACTGGTCATGCTCCAAGAGGACGAGCTGCTGAGCAGGATGAGATTTGACCTTGTTCCTAAACTGTAAGCATTGGGTTCTCAAGCCTGATGGGAAAGAGACATGGGCTGGGGGCCAGGATGTTCTCAGACATTCTTCATGAAAACGGGCTCTACGGCTCTTCAGCAGTACCCACCTCCCCACCCCCCACACACAGGGTGCCATAGAATCAAAACTCAGGGTGGACTTTTGGGGAATTGTGGAGTACAAATGAGATGTGTTCTTTTATCCCCAGTTAGATGGTGGAAAGAATTTTCCCATGAAAAAAGCACCTGCACCTGCACCCTCCTGAATAAAACTAAGATCCCCAAGGTGCATCAGAGCATGGCGCTGCCTTTTCTCCACTCGGGCTCCTCTCTGTGGCAGTGGTCTCTTTCTCCTTCCCATCCAAGGCTTCTCCTCTCCACAAATCCCTGCTTGTCCCTTAAGCTCCAGCACATGTAGCATGTCTTCTGTGACGTGGTGATCAACAGAGGCCCCCTCCCTTCTCCTCTGCCACCATGAGTTCTTCCTCACCGTTTCTACCTTCTTTTGAATCTGCCCCATTTTTAAAGTCAGTGGTCTTTGGTGTTCAGTGAGTGTTCCTGTTGAATGCCTCTCTCTCCTTGTGTGATGGGGTTATCTTCCTGTTCTCTGAGGACATGAAGTCTGGCTTTCTTAAGATACCCTTCTCACTCTGCCTTCTCTGCATCTTGACTTTGGGTTCTGTGGTTCATGCTGATGGCTTCTCTTACCCATTCTTTGGGGCTATGTGCTCCCTTGGGCCGTTGAGGCGGGGCAGCTCAGTAGCTGTGAGCAGACTCCTCAGCCTGGGCTGGCTGTACAAGGAACAGCGAGTCGAGCCTGAGCCCCGTGGCTTCAGTGTAGCCAGGAACCCCTGTTCTCAGCCGCGCCAGCGTCCCTGAGTGCAGGGACTGTGACTCTTGGTCTCTGCCACTTGATGAAGGTGGTGTCTGCCAGCCTTCTTGACTATAAAGTTACTTCTTTCCTCTTTAAAATTAATAACTATTTACTGGGGAGGCACTTTGAAACTCTGTAAATATGTCATTTCTCCTCAAATTTTCCATGTATTCATATACTTATGTATGTCTGTATGGACTCAAGGTCCTGTTTTATGCAATGGTTATAATCCATTGCTATCAGTATTTGTTTTGATGCTCAAATCATCACCTATTTGCCAATGGAAGCCCATTCAAGCTGGCTTCTATGTCTTTTTAACTCATCCTGTTCATTCATTGAGTCCTTCCTTTCTAGCATGAGATAGTCCTCCAGGCTCGCTTTGTACTTCCCCTGCTATGAGCCTGGAATTGGCTGTTTATCCCAGGGGTTCTGGTTCCTTTTAGTGGAAAGTGGTGAGCATTAGGCATGCTCTTTGTTATTAGGGTCTCACTACTCCTTGGCCCACTCAGTGGAAGAGCTAGTGTGCTCATATACACACAGATGCACTTGTTTGCATCTCTATCGAATAAAAACCATATGGTCACAGTGATACTTCACAGCAAGGATCATTCTAGAATTTTCCCTTTCCATGATTGTAACTCCCTTTTCTGATGGTGAGAAACCCAGTTTCCACTATCCTTAGTATTTTTATTTAAGCAGTCAATCCCCTTGTGAGTGAGCAATTGTCCTTTATCACCACCACCACCTCCCCAGCTTAGACACCCTCCTGTCCCTGCTCAGGCTGTCACTCACCATTCCAGGCCACCGACATGTGGATGGATACTCACCTTACCCTTCTTGGGTGCCGACACCTCACCCCAGGTGACAAGTGTGCAGCCAAGTTTGAGAACCACTGAGAGTTCTCAGGTTGAACTGCACGTCAGTCTTTTAATCAGTAATCTGCCACTTCATTACTGTTACTGATTGCTAGTTATATGCAAACTGCCAAACATGTCCTCTCATAAGGAACAACACCCACAATCCTTTATTCTCACTGCTTGAAAGCATTTAATCCTTTGGGAAACAGATAATTGGGGGGGACCTGGCTCTACTTCCAGTCTCCCAGGCTGCTCATGGTGCTTTGACAGCAGTCCCCTACTTCCCTCTGCTGAGGGCAGTGTCAGTATATTTAAAATACCAAGAAACACTGAGGATTCATTGGTGCATTATAAACTTTGCTGCTGTGGAGAAGATAGTTTTCTTCTTATCCTGTTACTCAGCTTTCAATTCGAAAGCAAGTGAGAATTTCCTTTGAGCCTCATTCCGATTCGAAACGGTCTGTAAAAATGACCTATTCCAATCTCCACTGCAACAGATAAGCCCTGCACACGTGTATGCATGCATTCTCAAGTGTGTTGTTGTTTGTCTTTGAAAGCGTGAAGGAAGACGTGTTTTGGAGGAACTACTTCTACCGCGTCTCCCTAATTAAGCAGTCGGCCCAGCTCACAGCCCTGGCGGCCCAGCAGCAAGCTGCTGGGAAGGAGGAAAAGAACCACGGCAGACAGAATGAGTTGCCACTGACAGGTATATTCAAGAAGACTTCACTCTGCAGGGCAAATGTCACAATCGTTCCTTCACAAATACTCTGAGATTCTCATGAGCCTGTCATTGTGCACATACCAGAAATGTCATCGTCATCTTAGGGAAAGTCCTTTTCCTTCCAGAGAAGATACTCATTCTTCTCTTGTTGCCCTCTCCCTGACCCTGCCCACCGTCTTCCCTGTTTTCGTTTCCTTTGCTTTTCTCATTCTTCAGGTTTTTTATTTCTTCCTTTGTATTTCTCCCTCCATCACCAGTCATCTTCCTATCTCTCTCCTTGCCCTTTTCATGCTTTCTGTTCTCTGCTGACTCAGCTCCCCACTTTCCTTTGGTTCTCAGTCTCCCACTCAGCCTGCTCATTTCCCCAGTTCTCTGGTCTGTAGAGCTGAGCTCAGCCAGCCAGCCTGGAACCAGACCTCAGTCGGTGACACATGTGACTCTTCCTTATTGTGGCAGTTTTACCCTGGTTGTTGGGGAAAGTGGTTTATAATATCAGCAATGATTTCATACAGTGGTCCCCAACCTTTTTAGCACCAGGGACTGGTTTCGTGGAAGACAGTTTTTCCCCAGGACCAGAGAGGGGGTGAGATGGTTTCAGGATGTTTCAAGAGCATAACATTTATTGTGCACTTTATTTCAAATCTGATGCTGCTGCTGATCTGACAGAAGGTGCCAGTCCATGGGCCAGAGGTTGGGGACCCCTGACTTAATACCTGTAATAATTATTAAAATAAGATAGGTATCTTGTGTCATATTTTTAATGTTTAATGAACACTTGCTTTGTATAGGTACCTGTTACAGCTGGAGACTTATCCATACATGGAATTTTAAATGATTATATAAAACAGTGCATCCTAAGGCACAGTTGTATGGACCACTAGGAGGGCACCTGACAACTGCATTTAGGGTCAGGAAATGTAATGAAGTTGCTCTCACAAGAACATTTGGCACTTTGGATGCAGATGTTAATATGAATCCCAGTTGTCTCTCATACTTTAGTATTTCTTATTAACTTTTTTTATTAGTTGGAGGCTAATTATTTTACAATATTGTAGTGGGTTTTGTCATACATTCACATGAATCAGCCATGGAGTTACATGTATTCCCCATCCCGATCCCCCCTCCCACCTCCCTCTCCACCCGATTCCTCTGGGTCTTCCCAGTGCACCAGGCCCGAGCACTTGTCTCATGCATCCCACCTGGGCTGGTGATCTGTTTCACTATAGATAATATACATGCTGTTCTCTCGAAACATCCCACCCTCACCTTCTCCCACAGAGTCCAAAAGTCTGTTCTGTACATGTGTGTCTCTTTTTTCTGTTTTGCATATAGGGTTATCATTACCATCTTTCTAAATTCCATATATATGTGTTAGTATGCTGTAATGTTCTTTATCTTTCTGGCTTACTTCACTCTGTATAATGGGCTCCAGTTTCATCCATCTCATTAGAACTGATTCAAATGAATTATTTTTAATGGCTGAGTAATATTCCATGGTGTATATGTACCACAGCTTCCTTATCCATTCGTCTGCTGATGGGCATCTACGTTGCTTCCAAAAAATATGGAACGCTTCACGAATTTGCATGTCATCCTTGCGCAGGGGCCATGCTAATCTTCTCTGTATCATTCCAATTTTAGTATATGTGCTGCCGAAGCGAGCACTTCTTTATTAACTTTATTGGAAAATGCCATTTTACCCAAAACTGCTTGTGTATCAAAATGGGCTTTACAGGAGAGCCGCTGTGACTGAGCGTTACGTTTTATTGATACTTTGTGCTTTCTAGCATTTGGGACAAAAGGAAAACTTAACTTAATTCTCATTATCTTTTTTTTTTTAAATTCTCATTATCTTAAAAGAAAGAGCAGAAATATTCTTCAATGCTTTTTGCTAATAATCAAAACTCGTTTCCTGCTGGAAACCTTACATGAGGGGTATTAGAATATGATGATATATACTAAACATATCCCCAAAAGAAAGAGGTTGAGATGGTTTCATCTGGGTAGTTCCTATGATAATTACAGAAAAACAGAAAGCGTAACATTAAAAACTCATTTCTGAAAATTACTTAGTATCATCATGTGCTCATGAATAATTTAGTTGTTATCATCATATATATTCAGAATTAAATCAAGCAATTCTTGACTCTCTTCTTCTCACTTCTTAGAGGCAGTACGGCCCAAAACACCACCTGTCGTAATCAAATCTCAGCTTAAAACTCAAGAGGTAATACAGTCTTACATTTTACCTAGTAGTTGATGTGTGGAAATGAAGTAACTCTGTCAGCTAGCTCAGATACCATTTCAAAACTGCTTCTGCATATGGGTCTTGTCTGTTCTGAAGAAGAGGGATCCGGTACTTAAAGGGTTAAAGCCCTACAGCTGAGACCTGAGGCGATCCTCCGGGACTAGACAGAATGACTGGAGTGATCCAAACTGTGAGTGAGTGGAGAGACTCAGTGGTCACTCCTGTGGTCAGCGAGCCGGTGTGCAGGTTAGGAATTAGAACACAGTGGCCATCCGACTAGCCGGGGAGGGGAATGAAAGTGAGGCTGCAGTAGGTTGTTAGATGACCGTAAACACGAGCTCTAATCTCTGTACGTCATTTCAAAAACCATTTCCAGGGCTCATGTATTGCCTTTCAGGATGAAGAGGAGATTTCTACCAGCCCATGTGTTTCTGAGTTTGTCAGTGATGCCTTCGATTCCTGTAACTTGGATCAGGAGGACCTGAGGAAGGAAATGGAGCAGCTGGTGCTGGACAAAAAGGAGGAGGGGACAGTCGCATTGGAAGGTACAGAGCCAACGACAGCACTGTTCTCATCCCCAGTGCTGAAGTTGACCTTAGAAAATTTTGTTATTTTGGAGCAGATATACAAAACTAGGTTGTAACTTTTGCATCAAAACTGCTCTGTGTTCCACACTAGAAGGTGGATTCTGGCACACATGACCAGACTTCCCATTCCTCTGCCCTAAGCAGAGAAGCATAGAAAGGAGACCACAGAGGTTAAGTGACTCTTCTGAGGCATCTCAGCCCCAAGGATATGTGGCCAGGGCTGGGCACCAAAGCCACCCCTTCCCGTGGAGATGCTGCCCTCCGGCCTTCTGCTTTCAAAGCTGCATCCTGCTGGAATTTATACTGTAGGTTTAAGACTCTTTTTCCAGCTGCTGTGTGCCACGAGCACATCATTTCTGGGAAGGAGCAGGCTGCCTTTTAAGAACCAAATTAATTTAAGGTGATGTAGGAAAAAAGTGCAAATGATGGGGCTGCTTTCTTTGCCACATCAGGACAGATTGCTGGCTTCCTGTTGGATGACAAAAAAAGGCTTCATCATTCATGAAGCTTTCAGAGACTTAGCATCAGGGAAGACAGCTGTTCCCGCTGTTGTGCAGAAAGCACTGGTGATAAAGCTGGCCTCCCAGAGGTGAACCACCTGCAGATCAGGTTCCATCCATATGTCTGTCACTGTCATGCTCTGTGATCTTGGACAAGTCACTTAACCTCTAAACCTCCATTCCCCATCTGTCAAATGTATATAACTGTCTCCCTAGTCCATGGACTGTTCTAAGGTTAAAGAATGATATTCAGAGAGTGCTTAGCCCTCGCCTGGCTGAGTGAGTGCTCTAGAAACATTAGCTGTTTTTGCTGCCAATATTAATTATCAATTATCTATTTAAATAGAAGGAAAATCAGAGGCCTAGTTAAAGGAAAATAACACGCAAAATTTACTGACAACATCTGATACCTTTGCTTCTGCATTTAATAAATGTATCTTTCTTATCATATTTCTCTTCAGTCACAGTTAAAATCTGTTCAGTTTCTTAGCATACACAGTGCTGAACAAAGCCTGAGACAGTAAATATTTCTGTGGTTAGGACATAACACAGGTAATTATAGTGGACTGCATTGTTCAGACCACCGTGATGAATTCAGAATCTTTTTTTTCTCATTTGTTTCTTTTAGAGGATTCTGTAGATTGGGAGAAGGAACTACAACAGGAACTTCAGGAATATGAAGTGGTGGCAGAATCAGAGAAGCGAGATGAAAACTGGGATAAGGAAATAGAGGAAATGCTGAAGGAGGAAAATTAACTGTCTGTCTCCTGAAATAAAAGAATAAACCTTAACATTCTATAACTGACATTAAATTCTAGATGTTGAGACTCGCTTAATCGGAAGGCACAAAGGAATATAACTTTATTAAATTCAAAATTATTCTTTTTTCAAGCTGAAAACTTGCCTCTTCTACTTAAAAAAATAGGACACAGGACATTTATTCTAATAATCAAAAAGGGATGTTTTAGGTAGTGTTCCTTTAATATAAATCTAGTTAGAGATGTTCTTATAGTCAGTACAGACATCTTTCTGGTAGTCAGTACAGACATGTTTCAGAAACATAAAATCTTAGAGTACAGTTTTCTGTGAGGTCAAAGATATAATTTATTTTTCAATTGTGGTTTTCTAAACATTTGTACTTCTTACATTTTTGTTGATACATATATGTTAAAGTACTTAATGGATTAATAACTATCAAAATGACCAAATTGTACCAAAGAACTTGAGAGGAAGCACTTTCTGAACTATTTTCTTGCAGATATTTTCTAAAATTCCATCTGGAAGCCAAAAGATAAAATAATTATGTTGATTATAATGAGTAAGCATCACACAGTTTGACACTGAGAAATACTGTGTAAAAATTTGTTTTTCTTTGGGGCCTTTTTAAAAAAAATCTATGCCACATTTAATAATGGTTTCCTAAATTTCACATCATGGTTTTTGTAGAAAACAGGGTCTTTCATCCTTTAAGTACCAATGACTGTCAGAAGCCCCTTCACCTTAAAGCCTCATGTTGTTTAAATCGTCTCCACATATAATACATGTTTTTGCTTTTTTGTCTTAATTAAAGGGTCAGTCTTTATAAAATTGTGTTCCCTGAGTACAACTTTTGGGACTTTATTAATCAATCCTCCCTGGATTCTGCACTACCGCAGGACTGTTCACAGAACGTGGTTAATTGAAAAGGATAGATGGCTGAATACCAGAACATTCGACAGTGTTTGCTTCCTGAACCTTTCAGGTTTTTCAAAAAGCCTTTATTTAATAAAGGGGAGCAGAATTAACACAGTTCTTATAAGAAACACGTACTTATTTATATTCTTGATACCATAAAAATTAGTCTATAGTCCTCTGGCAGATATAGTCAACGAGAATTAGGTGTTTAGGTTTGTAGTTTGGGATATGCTCCCGCAAAGAAACCAGGCTTCCTCAGCTAGAATCACTTGGGTTGTATTCGATGAAACCACTGACACCATTATCAAGAGACTTCCACTTGTGGGTCTGCAATTGCTGATTACTCAGAGGTGGTGTCTGGCAACTTTTGAGGCAATCCTGTTGAAAGGAAAATTTTTTAAGAATTTAGAGTTTGCTGTAGTGAAACAAATGTTAAATGTTTTTAAGTAGTTAAAAATCCTAGATATAAGCAGCTCAGAATATGACAGTAGTTGGCTCTTAGGATATGCACTCAAATTCTTATTGACGAATGTTGAATAAACATAAAAAAGGAAAGGTTTCAGAGAAAGTTAAAAACCTGGGGCTTCCGTGGTGGCTCAGTGGTAAAGAATCCACCTGCCAATGCAGGAGACGGGTTCGATCCCTGATCCGGGAAGACCCCACATGCTGCAGACCAGCTAAGCCCCTGTGCCACAACTGCTGAGCCCATGTCCTAGAGCCCATGCTCTGCAACAAGAGGGGCCACCACAATGAGAAGCCTGCGTACTGCAAGCAGAGAGTAGCCCCCACTCATCGCACCTAAAGAAAGCCTGTGCAGCGCACTCTCCGACATAAATCACAGCAAGATCCTCTATGATCCACCTCCCAGAGTAATGGAAATAAAAACAAAGGTGAACAGATGGGAACTGGCTGAACTTGAAAGCTTGTTGTGCAATGAAGGAAACTAAGCAAGTGAGAGGACAGCCCTCAGAATGGGAGGAAATAATAGCAAAACAACTGACAATCTCCAAAATATACAAGCAGTTCATGCAGCTTAATACCAGAAAAATAAACAACCCAATCAAACAGTGGGCAGAAGACCTAAACAGACATTTCTCCAAGGGAAGACCTACAGATGACTAATGAAACACATGAAAAGATGCTCAACATCGCTCATTATTAGAGAAATGCAAATCAAAACCACCATGAGCTATGAACTCATACCAGTCAGAATGGCCATCATCGAAAAGTCTACTAACAATGAATGCTGGAGAGGGTGTGAAGAAGTGGGAACCCACTGTTGGAGGGAATGCAAACTGATACAACCACTGTGGAGAACAGTATGGCGATTCCTTAGAAAACTAGGAATAAAACCAGCATACAACCCAGGAATCCCACTACTGGGCATATGCCCTGAGAAAACCAGAATTGAAAAAGACACGTGTACCCCAATGTTCACTGCAGCACTGTTTACAATAGCTAGGACATGGAAGCAACCTACATGTCCATGGGCAGAGGAATGGATAAGGAAGCTGTGGTACATCTACACAATGGAATATTACTCATTTATAAAAAGCATTTGAGTCAGTTCTAATCAGGTGGATGGACTCAGAGCCTATTGTACACAGTGAAGTAAGAAAGACAAATACCATATATTAATGTATATATATGGACTCTAGAAAGATGGTACCCACGGTCGTATGTGCAGGGCAGCAAAGGAGCACACACACTAAGTAGCTTCAGTCGTGTCTGACTCTGTGTGACCCTATGGACCCTATGGACCCTATGGAGCCCACCAGGCTCCTCTGTCCATGGGATTCTCCAGGCAAGAATACTGGAGTGGATTGCCATTCCCTCCTCCAGGGGAGCTTCCTGACCCAGGGATCATAGCTGTATCTCTCGTGTCTCCTACCTTGGCAGGCAGATTCTTTACCACTAGCACCACCTGGATCTTACCTACAGGGCAGCAGACGAGACACAGAAGTAAAGAACAGACTTTTGGACTCAGTGGGAGGAGAGGGTGGAATGATTTGAGAGAACAGCTTTGAGACAGATACATTACCATATGTAAAATAGATAGCCAGTGGGAGTTTGAAGTATGAAGAAGGGCATCCAAAGCAGGTGCTCTGGGACAACCTAGAGGGATGGGGTGGGGAGGGAGCGGGGTTCAGGACGGGGGAGTTCAGGATGGGGGGGGGACACATGTATACCTGTGGTCCATTCATGTTGATGTATGACAGAAACCGTCACAATATTGTGAAGTAATTATCCTCCAATTAAATAAATTTTTAAAAACCTGGGCAGCAACAAAGACCCAGTGCAGTCATAAATAAATAAATAATACCTTAAAAAATTAAAAACCTAAAATGAAAATAGAAATGTTAGTTGTTGCTATTAGTTTTACATGACAGTCTTAATGCTTAATTGTATGTTACCCTGGGAAAATAAAAGGATAAAATAAGATCTTATACACAGGGTATAAGTAGATTAACCAATTGCACCACTGGAGCTCCTATACGCAGCACAAAAATACAGTTAGGCTACAGTTTTATAGATCCATCAGTGGGTGAAATGTTCTGCTTTTGTAAATTACACAGGTAACTGAAGTGTTATTCTTTTTTTTTTTTTCTTTTCTTTTTCTGGCTGCACTGTGGGGCTTGCAGTATCTCACTTCCCTGACCGTGGATTGAACTTGGGGCCACAGCAGGGCAAGCCCAGAATCGTAACCACTAGGTCATCAGGGAATTCCCTGAAGTATTATTCTTTTAAAGGGCAAAATAATTTTAACCTGTTTGATGGGAAATTTTTCAGTATTTATTATATGCTTGGGGGTCAGCCGACAAGTTATACTGTGCATAAAAATACATGAGCTTCACGAAAGGGAGCTTCATAAAAGGAAAGAGAATTAAGCGGTTGGATATGCAGGGACTCAGGCCCCCCCACCAGACCTGCTGGCTCGGGGTCTTGTGTGGTACCAAGACCCCCGGGGATTAGAATGGACCTCACGAGCTGAGAGAAGGAACTGGCAACCCACTCCAGTATTCTTGCCTGGGAAGTCCCCTGGACAGAGGAGGCTGGTGGGCTACAGTCCGTGGGTGTCAGAGTTGGACACGACCGAGCGAGCACGCAGGAGTTGACGGCGCTGCACCAATGCACTGCTGCGCTCAGGGCAACAGAACTTTCTGGTGCTTTTTACTCTTCCTGTAGTATCCTCAGCGGACACTGGCTTTCCAGTTGCGGGTGCCTCCAGTTGTCACCCGTTGCCCACTCCCCTTTCCACAGGCCCAAATTAAGAGGAACCAAGTTCCCAGGGGGACAACGAATAATCCTGCTAAATCAGATCTTTCTCACAGCACATTTCAGAGTGTGCGCTCTACCAAGCACAGAGGCAAGGCTCTCTGAGGACCACGTTACATTTTCACGAGCTTTCTCTGAGGTTCTCGGGCGGCATCTAAGGCCTGATGTGCCCACCCTGAAGGCTGTGAAGGCTGGATGATGTGTTTATGCACATAAACCTAAATAACAAAAATCATTTAAACGGTAAAGGGAGCATCGAACCATACTAAGTCTTTAAAGCCTATTTTAGGTGCATGGAGTCAATATTACGCAAGAATGAGCAATATCCATCTATTTTGCGATTACAGCAGTTGATGGCAAGTAAGTCAAACCCTCAGCTGACCTTGCCAGTCTCAGGAGGTTGTGCGCTGCTACTGTGCTCGCATCCCAGTGGCAGAAGCTCCTATAAGTAGAAGTGCTAACTTACACAAAGTGACAAGACTCAATGTGTCATATCCAAAAATTTAAAAGCTTTTCTTTTAGGAGATAAAGCAGGTATTTGTACTCATTGTGCTTTCAGATGCCCCGTTATAACCAAGATGGTTTTGCACAATCAAAATAATGTTACAGTGCTAGAAATTCAATAGCATATCTACTAAAACTCGAATGATACAGAGATTATCATGGCCCCTGCGCAAGGATGACACACAAATTTGGAGAAGTGTTCCATATGTTTTACAATTTTGAGCATTAAAAAATAATATAATATTATGAATAGGATTCACAGAATATTTTTAAAGTTTACCAAAAGAAAACAAGCTTACATCCAACTTGCAACTTTTTATTTGCCTTCTTGACTGCTTAAGGTATTAAAAAGTATGGAGAAGGAAATGGCAACCCACTCCAGTATTCTTGCCTGGAAAAGTCCATGGACAGAGGAGTCTGGCGGGCTGAAGTCCATGGGATTACATGACTGAGTATGTGTGCACGAGGGTGGAGGGAACTGGGTTGGTAGCAATAAAGACCTTTAAAACTGCTGATGCCAAATCACCACACACAGAAAAATTTAATTGGCCCAGGGTGGAGTCCTGGGCATAGGATTTTTAGAAACTCCCTGACTCCTTTGGTGGACAGCCACCATTGTGAAGCACTGGGCCCTGAACAAAGAGGCCCCAGGGAAAGTCAGACTGCTTTGGGCAAGATATTCTAGTAGGGGGCGCTCAGCTGATTCCATGTTTCTTAACGTCAATCCGTGTCCCAAGTGTTAACTGATTTTCAGAGAGGCCATTCTAACATAGATACTACGCTAATTGTTTTCGAAGTTTTTAAAAATTTTCTAAGTAACGGAAATTCTCTGAAGGTCCAGTGGTTGGGACTCCACTGCAGGGGCAGAGGCTCAATCCCTGAATGGGGAAATAAGGTCTCCCAAACCCTATGGTGCGACTAAATAATAATTATAATGATAATAAAATCTACAGTATCTTCGGATTTCAGGTTGAATACGGCAGATTAAATATATCCATTTATCTCTACTCTGTCCACAAAACCCCATGAAATGACAGTAAAGGAACAAAAAGAAGAGACATGTTCTTCTTGACAAAACAGGGGATCAGGTAACAGCAGCCAAGTGGGGACAAGGACATTTTAATGCTTCAGAACCTTGGAAAGCTCAGGGATTCTAAGCTACCTCTGAAGGTTGAGGACAAATTGATATCAGAGTGGGCATCTAGCCTGCCTGATACAGTTTAAAACAAAACAAAGAAAGAGCAGTATAAGCACATTATGAGTTATAGAAGCAAACAGATGAAACCGCTAAGGATTTAAAATGGTTGATTCTGGCAAGTGGGAACTGGGATGGGAAAAAGAAATCCTGGGTTTTGCTCTTCTGAGAGCCTTGTGTCATTTGGCCTTTAAAATTAAATTCTGGTGCTCGCTTCGGCAGCACATATACTAAAATTGGAACGATACAGAGAAGATTAGCATGGCCCCTGCGCAAGGATGACACGCAAATTCGTGAAGCGTTCCATATTTAAAAAAAAAAAAAATTAAATTAAATTCTGAAAGCAATCATCCTTCAATTAAAAAATAAATTTAAAAAACAACAAAAAAGATAATACTAAGTATATACAAAACTTAGATTTTTTTAAAAGCTGCTGTTGAAACGCGTTTGGGAGTAAGGTATGCAAATACTGTAGATAAGAATGTAAAATTGTAAAATCTTTCCAGGTGACAGGTGGGCAATATGGATCAAAAATTTCAGTGTGTGGAACATTTAGTCCAGCGTTTTCACTCTTGGAATTTGTCTTGAGGAAGTAATTGGACAACCACTGCTTTGAGTATAAAATAGAAAAATTGGAAACTGTCTACACGCCCTACACCAGAATTTTGATTTGAACAAGTGATGGCTCCTCCATACAGTGAAATTATATGCAAATACTTTAAATGATGGATTGCACACATCCCAGACGGTCAAAGATTCTAAAAGCCTGAAAACAACGAGTTGCTGGGCATGTGAAACGGCGAAATGTTGATATAGTGCCATTGAGTGTGTACTGGTACACTGTCTTTGGAGAAAAAGCAAAAATTGGCAAAACATAAATGAAAAGTTAACTATACACTTTGATCAGCAATTCTCATAGGGAGTCTAAAATGACTCCCATGAACTGTAGAGTGCATGGAATTCTCCAGGCCAGAATACTGGAGTGTGTAGCTGTTCTCTTCTCCAGGGGATCTTCGCGACCCAGGAATCGAACCCAGGTCTCCGGCATGGAAGGTGGCTTTTTTACCAGCTGAGCTACCAGGGAAGCCTGAGACCTTCTATGGATTGTTACAAACATTACATCCTGGGGAGGGAAGGAGGAGAACAGAAAAACACACCTACCTACATAGGTTTACGAACTACCTCCATAACTTTATGAACAAAGAAAACAAACCTATATGAATAATGCAACTATGAAAGTTGACTACCTCTAACTCCAGTAGTAATAACTGTGGACTAGGAACAACAACAAAAAAAACCGTGGCTCACATGATAAACAATTCGCGGGCAATGCAGGAGACCTGGGTTCGATATCTGGGTTGGGCAGATGCCAGAAAAGGGGAAGGCTAACCACTCCAGTCATGGCATCTGGTCCCATCACTTCATGGGAAATAGATGGGGAAACAGTGGAAGCAGTGTCAGACTTTATTTTGGGGGGGCTCCAAAATCACTGCACATGGTGATTGCAGCCATGAAATTAAAAGACGCTTACTCCTTGGAAGGAAAGTTATGACCAACCTAGATAGCATATTAAAAAGCAGAGACATTACTTTGCCAACAAAGGTCCGTCTAGTCAAGGCTATGGTTTTGCCAGTGGTCATGTATGGATGTGAGAGTTGGACTGTGAAGAACGCTGAGCGCCGAAGAATTGATGCTTTTGAACTGTGGTGCTGGAGAAGACTCTTGAGAGTCCCTTGGACTGCAAGGAGATCCAGCCAGTCCATCCTAAAGGAG